>NC_056735.1:152560529-152611877 GCF_019279795.1 Protopterus annectens | reverse complement strand
AACAGAGATCTAATTAAGAAGTCAACAGCCTGGTTCTCCTCTTAAGGGGTAAAAACTGAAGCCCTTCAAAGTCTGTTAGCTATGCTCAGGGTTCTGGAAACTACAGACTGAAGAAATATGGCTTTACACAATACCTCCAAAACACAATGTAGTTAAGAACGCATATGGCTTCATATGACGACTCCAAAAGACAATGTAGCTAAAAATATTATATGATTACATTGTATAATTTACATTGAGCTGACGCATATTGAAATCTCTTATAGAGATGTATAAATACTTCACATGATGTCTTGTACTACTGGGACATTATGCCGCCCTTCAAACAACCTTTACATCATGACTTTTGTATGGTCTGTTTGAAAGAATGTGCAGCACAACTAAAGAACTCAACTAAAGCCATAAAACATGTAGAATACGCACAATTAAGGAAACAAACCCACCAACGCACATGTAAAAATCATCTTTATAAATTATATGTGTGTGGGGGTGTTGTCATATAATAGCTTATAATGAATGTGGGTGCCTAATGACTGAGATGCCAATAACTCCTCCCTTGCAAGAACATGTTTTAAAAAAGTCTGACCTACAAAATTTTTCTAATTTGAAACTGCTAGTAGTATTGCTGTACTTGTGGACCACTAATTCAGATGCAATACACCTCAACACCACATTTCAATGATCATACATCTGTAGACAGTAATATACTGTTTATTACCATTCCTGCTGCTGCATACGTCACTCATCCAACCATTCCATCCCCACAGATACTAAACCCTTTGCCCAACCATCATGGTCAGACAGAGTAAACGGGTAGCTGCATGTATGAAACTGCACTAGCACACCTTCATTCACTGTACAGCATAGTGGCTCAGTGCATCATGTTTCTGTTTCTCTGCCCGGAGGACCAGGGTACAGTCGTGACCTTTAGTTTTAACAATGTGGAGTTTGTAAGTTATCCCCATGTTAATGCTTATTTTCTGTAGGCACTCTGGTTTCCTCTCATGTCTCAAAAACACAATGTTTGATTGGCTGTGCTAAAGAGGTCTATACATTGTATTTAACAACATAGCTTACATTGAACCCTCTACTTGTAGCCCAAGTCATGACACAGAAGGGTCCCCAAAAATTCATTTCATTTAACTGAAAAATGAATGAATTAAAAAAAAGTTCATCTGACGGTTACTTACTGAATCAACAGGGGGCTGTACCAACCAACACATCAGTTGATTACAACAAAGTTATTGTACAAAATGGTTGGGCGCCAAACATATCTTGCATTGGATGGCATCCATGTAGAGAGAGGAAAATACTGATAGCAATACGGAACTCATGCTGACAAAACTTTGCATTTCTACACCTAATTTCAGAATGCTATATTAATTTATTAGTAATACTGTGGCAGATTAGTATATTGCCTAGGACTGGATCTTGCCTTACCCTACTACATATCAGGACATGCTCTACCTCCCCAGGACCCTGAACTGGATAAAACAGGTTTTCAAAATGAATCAGTGGATGAATGAATGTACTAGTTGCATTTATTGAACAGGTAGACCACCTAGGGCCTCTTGTCCTCTTTTAAAAAGGCTACACTATGTGGTATTTATCAACTAGTACATTTTAAATGACATGTAGTTAACATATAAACATGCTGACTGCCATTTAGTTCAAAACGTGCAGTAATTGAAGCACACAGCATACAACTAAATATTAAATAGGAGGTATATATGTAGCAGACATAAAAGCATTGAGGACAACAGCCAACACTAATGCAGCACATAAACTTCTCAATGACGTTTATAACATAAATATGGCAAAAAGAAATAAGGAGCAGCTTGAGCTGCAAATTGCCACCAGGGAGTTGTGGAACATACTGAAAGGTGAATAAGTTTGAGTCAGAAAATGTGTGTGGACCGGTAACTGCAGGGAAGGACTGTGAAACTTACCTAATATAACTCCTGTTACTGTGAATTTTTGGTAGTATTTTATTTCCCAAATGCACTGCCACCTTACTAATCTTAGGCATGTGTTCCTCATTGGTGACCCCTAAAATGATGCATTCATTCTCTCATGATGTATGAAGCAGCTTGAAGATCACTGTACACAACCTGTGGAAGGAACAGTTCATGGCATTGTCTATATTTATCCCTTTCTGTCCTAGGAATGACAAGATTGCATTCTCTGATGTGTTATTTAGAAGATGGAACCTGTTGTTATCCTACTACTTGAACAACGTCTACCCTCCTTCATATTCACAGCACAACTTCCTCCTCCTGACGAAGGCGGGCTGGTAATACTCTACTCATTCCTACTTCCATTCCCCCAACCACAGACCACTATGGTTCAAGGTTGTTAGCACACAGCAGCTCACTGGTATTGCATGCAATACCTTCCTTCCCTACCAGTAGGCATATAATGCACTCCTATTTGTGGAAAAAGTAATACTTCTTTCCTTAATAGTTTCCAAGATTACAACTAAAAGCAGCTGGTACTTCTGAAAATATGCTGGCACTCATTTGCTTGCCTTGCTGCTTTTGCTTGTATGTCTTTTTAACAATATAGTGTTATGTGCCATTCTAGGACATCTTTTTCATAGAAATACATCTCCACCTATACAGAGAAAATATATTCACTGTACAGAGTAGAAATACAAGTAATTCCCTTATTCTCTGAAAGTCAACCAGAAACCTACTGAGCTAGTTTACACTTTTTGCTCAAAATATAATTTATCCACTCATACTTAAAAGCCACAGATGTCTATTTGTTTCATACAACACACCCTCAGTCATGACCATCATTCCCTGCTACCTAACCTCCCCCTCTTACCCAGCTCTTACTTCCCTGACTTCCATCCCTAACGTTCCTTTCTTTAAATAAATAAATAAAATGGCTCCTGCTGCACAAATAAATAAATAAAAATACTCCCGACCATAACTCTCAACTTCACAGAAACTTAACTAATGTACACTTAATTAGCCCCAACTGTTCCTCATAAAATGTGTAGCTTTCTAACATTTTTTGAGGATTTAAGTCATTAAATCATTATATCTATTTTTGTAATTCACTAGGATTACTGAGCTAAGATGACAGGTAGGCTCCTATACTGCCTCCACCTTGCAAACTCCTTATTTTTTACACACTACTTGCTTCCCCTTTTCATCTGTTTTCTGTACTCCCACTTCCAACCTATAAGCTGGTCAGAAATAAACACAATACACATATGCAAAGGGCTTATAAAAATCATCTTTCTGTGGTTATATGTTGTGTAATTGGTTGCAGAAAGCAACATAGAAGCAAATTTATAATCAAAGACATAACACTTCTCATCTGATATCAAAAATGAAGTCAACTCCTTGTTATGCTATCAGTCATGCAAATGAGCTAAACTTTGCTGCATGTCACCATGCACATGTGAAATAAAGAAAATCTAACACATTTATTTTAACTGCTTCAATAAATCAGTTTACTCATTGAATGATTTGAACTGTATCAGTGTGGTGGATGGTGGGGTCCCAGTCCCCCTGCGGCTGTATGTTACAATGCTCAGTTTGCATTCTGCAAATGTGTTACGTTTCCCCTGATATATGTGTTCTATAACATTTTAGTCTGATTTCATCTGTGGCTTCCCTTGCTAAGCAACTGGTATACAGGATATCACTACAAAAGGCATGGGTTCAATTACATTGAGGACTGTCTTTCTTTTCTTGCTATCAGTCTGCCAACAGAAATATGGCTCTAGATGATTCGGTCATGTTGACTCTTGCCAAATGGGCATGGATATTTGCCAGTGATAAGTGGGTTGAGGAACCGGCCTACTACAACATATGTCAGGGACCCGTGTGAATGGTAGAAGGGGTGTATGTGCCCCAATTGGACAGTGTGCGCCTGCCATAAACCCCAATAGCCCTGGGTTAATAACCTACTGGCCAGCTGGCTTTCAGTTGTCCAGCTGTGGTTACCTGCAATGGCTCTGTTGAGCAAAAGCTGGATGAAAAACCAACCTGCCAAACACAAACTACACAAACTAAGAACTGTTACACTGAATGTAGGTTCACTGAGAGGACAGAGCCTGGAAGTAGAAGACATAATGGTAAGGAGGAGGCTGGACATCCTATGTATCCAGGAGATGAGATGGAAGGGCAATGTATCAAAGCCACTCAACTTGGGATCCAGAGTCTACTACTTAGGATGAGGACAGGCTAGAAATGGTGTGGGAATTGTGGTGAGGGAGAGGCTTCAGCAGGTAGTACGGGATGTCATCAGAATTAGTGACAGACTCATGGCAATCAGACTCCAGCTTAATGATTGGGCAGTACTCATAATTTTAGCCTATGTCCCACAGTAGGGTTGTGATAGTGAGGAAAAGAGTGCATTCAGACAGCAGTTGCATGATCTTCTAGATAAAGCAGGACATCATGAATTGGTGTTGATAATGGGTGACTTGAATGCACACACCAGGACAGACAGAATAGGACATGAGGCCTTCCTATTTTCACATGGTTGAGGCATCAGGAATACAGGAGAGGCCATTCTAGACTTTTGACTGGCAAATGGCTTAATAGTAGCCAACACATGTCTCAGAAAGAGACAGATCACATACAATAGTGGCCAACATGCAACTCAGGTAGACTTCCTCCTAGTAAGGAAAGGTCACTAGTGTATAATCAGGGATTGAAAAGTCATCCCCAGTGAAATAGTTGGCCCACAGCATAAATCACTGGTTGCCACAATCATCTGCAAGCAGTGGTCAGAGAAGGCTCTAAGGTAAAGACAGACCAGGCTGAAGACCTGGAAGTTGACTGGGCAGAAAGCACAACAGGAATTACTCAGGTCTCTAGCACCCCAAGAGGAGGAGGATATAGGGGTGAGGTTAAGAATGGCAGCACCTCAAAACAGCATGTGTGATTATAGAAAAGATATGCACCTGAGCCAGGTATGGAAATAAGGTACATAAGGAAAACAGGTGGTGGAATACAGAAGTACAGGAAGTCATCAAAAGAAAGGAGGAGTGCAGGAAAAAGTGGGAGACAGAAAAGAAGGGCCAGGCTAGGAAGGAATACTGGTTGGCTAACAAAGATTCTAAGAAAGGAGTTGCAATAGCAAAGAACAAGGCATCAGAGCCACTCTACCAACTTCTGGAAAGTGAGTCAATAGCTGGCACAAAGAAACAATATCAGGTTGCAAGACAAAGGCAAAAAGATACAGAAAATAGTCAGACACCCTTCATAAGGGATGCCAACAACAACCTGCTCATCAGTTCACAGGACATCAAAGGCAGACAGAATTACTTCCAGCAGCTTCTGAATGAAGGCTCCCCCAAATACGCTGTACTGCCTCAGACACAGTCTACAATGACAGAAGAGGAGAAGCCCATCATAGAAGTAAGAACAGCACTAAGGAAATTTAAGTCAGGGAAAGCAACAGCCACAAATGAGATCACAGCAAACAAAGATGCTGAGTGACATAGGGGAGAAATAGCTCCTGAGGGTACTTATAGCAGTGTGGAGAGAAAGGTGTAGCCCAGATGACTGGAGAATAAGCATATTCATCCTAGTGTTCAAGAACAAAGGAGACATCCACAGCTGTGGGCAGTAAAGAGGTATTAAACTCTTGTCACATTGCATGAAAGTTCTACAATGGGTGACTGATAAACAAATATGCAGAGTAGTAGAAAGAAAGATAAAATATGAGTTCTAATTCAGATCAGTATGGTGCACAACTACCTGATGTTTGTAGTGAGAAAGATACTGGAGAAGATGCTAAAGATGAGGAAAGAGTCCAACTGGGCATTTCTAGACTTGGAGAAAGCATATGACAAGGTCCCAAGAAAGCCGATTTGGGCAGTCCTGTGGTGATTGAAAGTCATAGAAACACTGGTAGAATTAGTACAAGCTATGTACAAGGGCCCAATGGCTCAAGTGCGAACAGTGTTTGGTCTCACACAGGAGTTCCTAGTGGAAGTGGGTGTGCACCAGGGTTTAGATCTGAGACCACTGTTTTTACTGGTGATGGACTATATTAGTAAAGAGATCAGAGGGGACAGATCAACAAAGTTGCTGTATGCAGACAATGTGGCATTACAGACAGACTCTGAGCAAGAACTTCAACAAAGTAGAGGGGAATGGAATGCAAAGCAAAACTGAAGGCAAGCAGGATGAAAGTGAGTACAGATACAAGTTGTAATGGCAGCAAATGCAGAGATCAGAAGAAGCTGAGAATTGAGACAGAAGGGAAAATTGTGGAACAGGTTAACAGCTTTAAGTATCTGGGTGGGACGGTCGAGAAGAAGGGAAGCCTGAATGAGGAGGTCAAAGCTAGAATCAGTGGGGCTGCAGCCAACAGCACAATGTGTCAGGTGTAGTATATGACAAATGTCAAAGCTGAAAAGTAAGGTACACAAAAAAGTGGTGCAACCGATATTACTGTATAGTACAGAAACCTGTGCAGTAAAGGCAGAGCAGCTGAGGAAGTTAGAGGTGATGTTGATGAAGTGCCTGAGATGGATGGTAGGATGTGTACTGTGGGACAAATAAAGAAATGAGGATATAAGAGCAGAAGCCAAAGTAGGTCCAATTGCAGAAAAGATCAAAAGAAGAGATTATGGTGGTTCTGGCACATGTGCAGAAAAGTAGTAGACAATCTGGTGAAGAAGATCTGGAACAGAAAGGAAGAAGACAAGAAGAATTATGGGCATCCAGGATCTCTTTCAGCCTAACTGCTCCTGTGGCTCCCCTTCCGTGGGAACTGGGACTATACTGGCATGTGGACTGCATTGATGGGTCAACTCCCCTAAGGGTATCATATTTTCCTTTTCTATTGACGTTCACATTGCAGTACAGGTCCCATACTCAAACATTGATGTTGCCAAGACTGGTGCAGGTCTGCAAATTATCATGTTTCTTTACTATATCCCATAAGTTTCACATTATTCTACATTCAAGTATTGCCATTCCTTTGTGTTATGTAGCCAACTTTGGTGGGCTGCTCTCTTTGTAATCTTCTGTCCCTCTCTGCAGTTTCATTTGTTGTAGTGAAATCTCTACAACAAGCCATCCATGGCATTTTCCATTCCATAGAACGGTCTCTATATTTATATTGTTTTTCATTTATATTGTTGTACATTATAACAACCCTGTTAGTCATTTTCATTTCTGTGAGCATGAACTCGCAATGACCACAAGAGGCATTCATGCGTACATAATGTTTATTTTAGTTGCTCATCATTCAATCCAGCCGTGAGATATCCTAACAAGATCTAGTCACAGGTCTGTGCTACAGCCACACTTAGGAACTACTTGTTGTGCACAACGGTCTGGCCACATGCATTGGTAATAAGCACTGAGTCTCATTGTATACGCAATATAAATACTGCAAGCTGGGCTGCTACTATGGACATGGTATTTCTGAATCCTCGAGAATGTGTGTTAATAAACCCAAGGTAATGCAGAAGTCCAAAACAGACCTCATACTATGAATTAACTGTGCTCCTTCTGTGGTCATTGTGTAAAATAACTCTTAAGAGTAATTGTACAATGTTTGTGTCAACCAGAAGTCATGAAAACCATGAATCATTTCTTATCAAACAAGATTAGCTAAACATTTCTTTACAAAATTATAATAAATTGCACTGTCATTTTAAGAGATCATAACATCTTAACTTGACACACACTAACTGGAGATTTCACTACTTGAAACTTTACTAAAATTGCAGTACATTTCACTCAGCCATGAATCCATTTCCTATCCTGATGTACTGAAAATGTTGTTGTCTTTCACCTTATCCCGGTTAAGGGTCACCACAGTGGATTACCGGTCTGCTCATGATTGGCAGTGGAGTTTTACGGTGCTGAGTTGCTAGCCCGATGCCCAACCATCACAGAAGGCACACACACAAACACACACCTGTCTGCATGGCTTTGAAGTTCAACTGACCATGGAGAGGATATGCAGACTTCACACAGAAGACACTCCAGCTGAGAATCAAACCGAAGAACCTCTTGCTGTGAGGCAACATTGCTAACCACTGCACCACCACAGCCTCCTCCTGATGCACTGAAAATACTTCACATAATTGTAGTTGTTCTGCCATCTGGACAACAGATGAACATTTTTGAAGACTGAAACCTGTTAAAATTCTCAAAATTATTGATTAACTCCAGGACAGAGGGTGAGATGCAATGTCTTGAGGCCTTGGGCATCTAGTTGGTATGGTAGCATATGCCTTTGCTGGCTGTAGCTGGCAAACATTAAGCAAGATTACACAGAGTGGCAGCATGATTGATTGGACTAAAATAAAGGATTCCTTTGTGTCTGGCACTAACCCTAAGGATAACCGGTCACAGACTGGGTAGGTTATGTGTTACTTAGAAAAGGAAACATTTTCCCACTATTTGACTTAAGTTCTTCCTGTACTCTGTGAAGGAAGACTTTGTAAAACTTTCTGTGCATGAAGCTTTAAAAGATGAATAAAAGAATTAAAAAATGTAAAAGATGGCACAGACCTTTTGAGTTTTCCTCATGTAGCTGTGCATATAACATACAAGGAAATGACACTAGACATTCATGTCTTTGCACAGCTTTCTCAGAACATGAGTGATACACTCTCTCTCATTTTTCAGTAGCAATGTTAGTGTTTGATTTATTCTGAAATTCATTTATATTTAAGTTCTTCCTCCCCACTTGCATATTTAAAAAAAATCTGTTCCATTATTTATTTATTCATTCAGTTTGGTAATTGGAGTAGAGCACTGATCCAAATAGACCTATTTCAGTCTCAGACCAGACAAATATAAATGACAGTAGAGAAGCAAGTTAACAGGCATTATGAATACAAACAAAATGTTGCATGAAGATAGTAATGAATCAACAGCAGTTGTAATAATGAAGTACACAGCAAAGGGGTCAATAGGAAGGGGTGGTTAGAGTAAGGAGGAGGAGCGACTGAAAAGGTAAAGAGATAGAACACAAAATGCAAAAGACAGTAAATGTAAGGTTAGGGCACACAGAAATTCATTATACGTAATATATACAAAGTGTAAGAAATGTTGTATATTATTGTAGGGAAATGATGTGAGGAAGTTAAAGGTGCCTGACTGATGAAGTGGAGAATGGGGGATTAGGTGATGTGTCTAGAAGGAAAGCATTTGCAAACTGAGTCAAACTTGAGATGACTTTTAAGCTGAATATGAAATGATGGGTACAAGCTCTATTCTTTAAGATTAATAAAGAGGAGTTTCCAGAGTTTGGAACATATTATGGGAAAGATATGAATAGTGCAATGAAATCTAGTTCTGGAACTTTTAAGATGTTGGGGAAGCACCCACCAAGAGGAGAAAACGCTGAGAGAAGAAAGGAGCCACTTTTGAGACTTTAAGTATTTTTCCTCTGTTTATTTGCTAAGTTTTTCTGCATAGCCGCCTATTTTGAGCATTTTCTGGCTTGTTAAATTTGATTTCTGCATTAGTAACTGTATTTAGAGCACAACCTAGAGCTGTTTACTGAATTTCCTGTTTGCACTTATTTTTAAAATCGTTTTTTTCTCAAAACTTGCATTTTATCTGTCTTTGGCCTAGCACTCTTGTGTGGGGTCATTTGCTGCACTGTTATAACTTGCTGATACTTGTTAACCTCTGCTATCTCTGAAAAACAAAAACAAAAAAATCTTGCTTTTTCCCACTTTTCTGAGATTTAAAAGTTCATTTACAGGCTTGCTGTTCTTGAACTGTTTGTAAGTTTCTGTGAGGCCATTTTTGCTTGGGCTAAAGGAAAGTCTCTCTGTTGATCAGTGGCAGTGAAAAACATTGAGCAGCCTGTCTGCCCCCGTGGGAGTGGTTACTGACTTGAAACTGTAGTTTTATTGGCCATTCTGGGTCAATTTCAAAACTCCTTCATCTTCCTCTCTTAAAACCCTCTTTTGCGCGTTTTATGCTTTTGAGCATAGCGCAACAACAGGCAGCGCCGCCTAATTGGGTTTAAACTATTCCTGGCTCCACAAAGTCTGCTCTTCACTTTTTCCCTTAGAACTGCTCTATCTCTCAATTTAAACACCATATTCTCATTCTAAGGCCCTTCACTGGTCCAATTAAGTAATCCTACAAGTTAGCACTATTAAACCATAAGCACTACTTACTCTTATATTCTCTATGATTACCCTATCCTCTATTGGTCCATCTCAAATTCAATTTCCCTATTACTCTAGCATGTCCAAAGGTCAGTCAATGGTTTCCTCTCCAGTCCAGCTGGTGAATCTGGGAATTTTGAGGCAATGTTACAACTGTCTCATGTACACGGACAACCCTCTCCTCTTCCAAACAGGTTCAAATATATGTGAGAGATGCAACTATTTAGCCAAACTGGAGGCTGAGCTCTCTCATCTCAAAACTGGTGTAACCAGTCAGGAGGAGAAGGTAACCTCACACAACACAATTCCAGTATCACATAGTCCCACCACATCAGCGAACCAAACACATAAATACACAAAAACATACTGGCAGGCTCTAAATAAAAATCTACCTAAGCAACAGAGACCTCCAAAGCAGACATCCAAGCAAACGCTACCTCAAAACAAAACACATACAACACATAACTCACAAAGTCAGTGTGCCAAGCAGCCACAGCCCTTAAGGCTGAATAACACACCTGATACTCTTGTTATAGGTGACTCTATTGTCAGACACACTGACGTCCCGCTCACCAGGCTGAATAAAGAGAAGGTCACAGTGAGCTGCCTGTCGGGTGCTAGGATCCGCCACATAGCATAAGCACTCAGGTCACTCCAAAGCAAATACAAATATGACTCAGTCATTGTACATGCTGGTGTGAATGACCTGAGGCGTACCTCCCTGGACTACATGAAAAGGGACATAGAGGAGCTCTCTGATCATGTAGCCCAGGCTGGTATGACCCTGACCTTGAGCAGCATCTTACCCTCACCTAGAATGATGCCACAGTACAAAGACAAAATGATCAATTTTAACAATTGGCTAAAATTTTGGTGTCATTCAAAGGGGATCCAGTGTCTGTCAGCCTGGGATGACATGCTCGACAAGCCACGTTGCTTCGCTAGGGACGGCTTGCACCTGTCACCACTGGGCTTTCGGATATGGGCAAAGGCTCTTGCCACCCTCATAGTGCCTTTTTTAGGCAAGGCTCAAAAGTCATACCCACCCCATAGACAGCATAAGGAACAAGAAACTAAGGGTAATGCTGCTAAGCCAGAAGTCTTAACCTCAAGATGCACGCACTCAAGCTCTCCTCAGTATGGAGAACATCGATATCTGTGCAGTGACAGAAACCTGGTTCAAGGCTCCAGAGAGCACCCCAGCACTACCAGGCTATACCTTATATCATGCTTTTCGCCCCAAAACCCGGACCCGAACCACAAAAGGAGGGAGTTTCCATATTTATCAAGGATATCCACACCTCCAGGTTAGTGGCATTGCCTGAAGTATCGGAGACCATCCATGTGCAACTAACAGTGGGCAAGACTGCTTTTCAGTTTATAGCATCCTACAGACCACCCTCTCAAAGTCAGGAATCCCATTAGGCTTTCCTGAAAACATTGGAGAACATGAAGATCTCTCCGAACACCATTATATTGGGCGACTTCAACTACCCAAACATTGACTGGAAGCACTACTCAAGCCCCAGCACCTTAGCCCAAAGATTCCTGGAAATTATAAACTCAAATGCTATGGAACAACTAGTCACCACTCCCACAAGAGGGGACAACATACTAGACCTGATCATTACCAACATGGGGACTCTATGCTCCACACCAGAAGTATATCCCTCCTTGGTAAGATCAGACCATAAATTAATTTCACTGGATGTCCACATCCGACTCCACCCAGCCCAGAAAACCACAGTGAAAAACTTCTCAAAAGCGAACTTCTCACTTCTCAAAACCGAAGTGGAATCCTTCAAGGCCACAGGGCCAGTGGAAACTACAGCCTAAACTGCAGATTCCTATATAAATGCATTCTACAGACATCTCCAGGAATGCATGGATCATGCTATCCCAAACAAAACCAAGACCCAATCATCCAAAGGCAGGCGTCCAGTCTGGTGGACCCCTGCCATAAATAAACTGTACAACAGAAGGAGGAAGCTACTACATGATAGAGCAAAATCCCTAATAGGGAAGGCATCTCTGATCAGTACTAGCAAAAAATTACAATCCCTCATAAAATCCTCCAAGGCCAGCTTCGAGAGAAAAATTGCACAGGACACCAAAGACAATCATAAGGCTTTTTGGTTATGTTAGAAACTTGGGATGCAACTCCCAGACTTGTTCTGAGTTGATTCTAAACGACAAAAAATACACTGAACCCACAGACATCGCCAATATCCTGGCAGACAGGTTCAGTGCGAACTTCTCCACCCCCCCCCCCAAAGAGCAAATATCTATCCCGGCAGAGGGCTGCCTCCCAAACATCTCAGATGCTCAGGTGAAAGCTGCCCTCTCCAAAGCAAAAAACACTGCTTCCATGGGACCAGATGGCGTCCCAGGTTGCGTCCTACATGAACTACAAGAGGAACTAATCCCTCAAATAAAACAGCTATACAATCTCAGCCTCACTACAGGATATGTGCCCACAGAATGGCGTACAGCAACAGTGGTCCCACTCCACAAAGGTGGAGCATCTACGGACCCTGGAAACTATCGCCCCATAAGCCTGACTAGCTTAGTCTGCAAGGCTATGGAGAGGATCATCATGGAGCTCATAAACAAAGACATTGGGGACCTACAGACACTAGATCCTACCCAGTTCGGCTTTGTCAAGGGCAGATCCTGCCTTTTGAACCTGGTTGACTTCTTTGAAACAGTCACTAAAGCCATAGATGAAGGAAAGGTAGTCCACACAGCCTATCTGGACCTTGCAAAGGCATTTGACACAATACCCCACTCGGGCATCATAGATAAGCTATCCAGCTTAAATATAAACCCCTATGTCACAAGATGGGTCGCAAACTGGCTCAAAGACAGAACCCACAGAGTGAGAGTTGCTGGAGCCATGTCAGACTCAAAACAGGTCACAAGTGGCGTCCCACAGGGTTCTGTCCTGGGACCACTCTTGTTCGGTATATACTTTTCCGAGGTACAGGCAAACGTGGGAGGACTATGGCTCACCAAGTTCGCAGACGACTGCAAACTGGGCGCCATAATCAACTCTCCAGCTGACACAAACATCCTTCAAAAGGTCTCACAGAGACAGATAACTGGTGCCAGCGCCATGGTTTAAAGCTAAATGCCAAAAATGTATAGTCATACCCTTTGGCAAAACAATGTGCCCACAAATTACCACATAGGCGGAAACCCATTAAGTACAGAGAAAGTTATTAGAGACCTGGGGACCCAAGTTGATAGCAATCTCTCCTTTGAAAACCACATTGCCAAAGTGGTTAGAAAGACCTTCTACATAGCCCACCTCATCACGAAGGGTTTCACATCTAGATGAAGATAGTAATGAATCAACAGCAGTTGTAATAATGAAGTACACAGCAAAGGGGTCAATAGGAAGGGGTGGTTAGAGTAAGGAGGAGGAGAGAATGAAAAGGTAAAGAGATAGAACACAAAGTGTAAAAGACAGCAAATGTAAGGTTAGGGCACACAGAAATTCATTATACGTAATATATACAAAGTGTAAGAAATGTTGTATATTATTGTAGGGAAATGATGTGAGGAAGTTAAAGGTGCCTGACTGATGAAGTGGAGAATGGGGGATTAGGTGATGTGTCTAGAAGGAAAGCATTTGCAAACTGACTCAAACTTGAGATGACTTTTAAGCTGAATATGAAATGATGGGTACAAGCTCTAGTCTTTAAGATTAATAAAGAGGAATTTCCAGAGTTTGGAACATATTATGGGAAAGATATGAATAGTGCAATGAAATCTAGTTCTGGAACTTTTAAGATGTGGAGCAGTGGTCAAGACTTCTTAGGCTGTATCTGGGTCATCTGAAGAGGTTGGAGGCAGGGAAGGACAGCAGTGTTCTTTGAGGTGCTTGTAGAGTCAGTATCCTAGAAGGTGGTTGGCATGTTGTTGGACAGATAGCCAAATGGCTTTAATATGGGTGATACAATGATAGTCATGTCTAAGGGAGATGGTAATGAAACTGCAGATAGAGTTGCTTATAGTTTGGATGGTGAAGGAGTTTTTCTTGGATGCTGCTGCAACCATGTTCAAGCTGTGGTAGTAGAATGCCTTTGCCTATACCATTTCTGGATGGACTGGTGAGAAGGTAGGAAAATCTATACCAAAATAATTGGGGTGAATTTACTTTCTTCTGAATTTGTTCTAGCTGGAGGTGAAAGCTCAGTTTGGGATCAAGCCACATATCAAGGTATTTGAAAGAGATGACTTGATCAATGAGGTTGTCAAGATAGTCATCGATAAGAAATGATTAAGAGTTTTTCTGTCATTTAGGGATGGTATCAAACAGTACTGCTACAGTTTTAAAAGTGTTCAGAATTAGCTGCTGCTTGTTATTAACCTATTTGATAAGGGAAAGAAAGTCGACTTGTAGTAGTTGTATGACCGAGATCATCAGGCATGAGTGAAATAAGACCAAATCATCAGCATAAAGTAAGAGAGAGAAAGAGAGGTGAGGGAGGTCAAGTGGTAGTTTATTAATGAAAATGTAAAAAATAGAGGAATAGAGCTCTAAAGAAGTCCTTTAAGTAGAGGAGTGGATGCAAAGAGGGTGTTCTGAAACTGAGCACAGAAGTACTGACTGGAAAGATAATTTTTAAACATGGGAGCTTTAACTGACGAATTCCAATTTCAGTTAGGTGATCTAACAAAATGTTATGTTCATCAAGATTGAAAGCTCTGGTGAGGCCAACAAGGATGGCTCCAATGAAGAGGCCTTTGTCCACAGCCAGAAGGATGTTATCAGTAAGTGTCCAGAGTGCTGTAGAGGTGCTTTTGTCAGCCCAAAATCATGCTGTTTTGAGGACAGTAGATGGTATTGGCAGATGTAACAGGTGAGTAGATTGTAAACAAAATATTTGAGGATTTTACAAAGTATAGGAAAAGAATGGAGATGGGATGGAAGTCAGTGGCATGGGATGGGTTAACTTTTTTTTTGGTAGGGTTTAACAATGGCTGTTTTTCAGATATCAGGCATGATGTTTTCAATTAAGCAGACATTATAAATTTAAAGAAGTAATTATGAAGTCCTTACATAGAAATAAGGACCATAGAGAAGACTGTCAGGACCAGCAAATGAGTCCATTTTTTCTTCAAGTAATGGTACTGTGTGTTTAGCTTTGATTGCATTATTAATGTTAAAAGTCAGTAATGTAAAACTTGGGCTACTACTTCAAAAACTATATAAAAGTAAAATGCAAGCTATTAATAGAAGTCATGTACTTACCATAACTCAGTATCTGTGTTGTCCAATTTCATTATGCATCACGAATGGGTCTTAGGATCTGTCTTCAGATCCAAACCGGCTATTTCTCAGACATACGATCTGAGCCTCAAACTCCTCCCTTTCTCATGATGCCTCGTTCCCTTCAACCCCTTATATTGAGTTTGCTGCCCTTATCACAAGATAAAAAATCAATACAGAAGCAGTAAGAAAGACCCTACTGGAGTCCAAACTAGGAACCAGTGGGTTCCCCAGTCCTCTAGGTTGTTCTCAGCTGAGTAAGGCAGGGGGACAGAGGGTGGGATGTGATGCATAATGAAACTGGACAACACAGATTCTTGAGTTATGGTAAGTGCATAACGTCTAATCTGATATTGTCCATTTCATTATGCATTATGACTGGGTCAGAGTTGCCAGCTACAACAAACCTTGGAAGGACCTCAAGGAAGGATATGCCTGAGCACCACGGAACCAAAGGAAGCCCTGTTTCTGGAAACAATATCCAACTTGTAAATGAGACACAAACGTATGAGCTGAGGACCAAGTGGTTGCAGCACAGATTTCATCTACTGGCATTCTAGCAGCAAAAGCTGAAGACGTTGATGTTGATCTGGTTGAGTGGGCCCTAACTGGCCGGGGAAGTTCTTTGCCTTGTTGTGAATAAACCATGGAGATATATTCCATAATCCATCATGCCAAAGTAATTTTGGACACCACTTTCCCCAATCTGTTAGGTGAAAAGGTAATGAACAGCTGCTCTGACTTCCTGTGAGGTCTAATCCTATGTAAGTAGAAACATATCCATCTGTGTACATCCAAGGAATGCAATATATATTCAGCTTTATTAGAATAGTTTGGAAAGATCACAGGCAAATGAATGGTCTGATTCATGTTGACCTCAGAGAAAACCTTTGGAATGAAGAAAGGGTTCATCCTATGGGAAACTCCATCCTTAAAGACTATGTATGGGAGTCGAGAATATAGTGCCTGCAATTCTGAAACTCTTCTGGCTGATGTAATAGCCACCAGAAATGCTGTCTTCCAAGACAAATACTTCAGCTTGCAAGAACTAGCAGGTTCTAAGGGTTTCTGTGTGAGACCCTGTAACACCAAGGTAAGATCCCAAAGAGGAAACAGATCCTTGACTGGAGGTTTCAGATGAAAAATTCCTTTTGAGAAGGCCCAACAAAGCTTGGAAGAAGAAGAAGGAGTAGAGGGAGAACAATTCTCTTCCCGAAATGAAAATTTGAGATGGCTGCAAGTTGCACTTTTATTGCACAAAAACTCGCTCCCCTCATGAAAAAGAGGGCTCAAAAACATGATTACAACTGAGACAGAGGCTGAAAATGGATCTATATTCCTCTGTGATGCCCAGATAGAAAAATTTTCCATTTGCTATCATATACTTTCTTGGTGGAGGGCTTTTGATAAACAAGAACAATGTCATGGACAGGACAGGACAGGGCAGCCTGGATTTAAGCAAAACTGCTGGAAGTGGAGAAACCAAGTGGTTAATTTGAGGGACCGGAGTTTGAGAAGCTGACGTTCTGTCAGATATGAGATCAGATCCTGTCTGGGATCCAATAACCACAGAGAATATTTGCTGTGAAACCACAGAAAGGGAAACCATACCTGACGCGGCCAATGAAAGGGCAATGAGGATGAGATTGGACTTCAACCTGCTGGCTTTCTGTATAACTTTGGGTAGCAAGGGGATCGGAGGGTAAGCATATAGGAGAGCCAAGGGCCAATCGCGGACTAGAGCATCCCTGGGTGACTTCTCCACTGGAGGGATCAGAGCAAAGTACCTGCTGCATTTATTGTTTATGGCAGAGGTAAACAGGTTTCAGCAAGGTTGGCCCGAGTGGCTGAAAATCTTCTTCACTACTGACTGGTTCAGAGACCACTCATGAGGACTCAAGATATACCTGCTCAGCTTGTCCGCCAGAATATTGGATTCTCCCAAGATGTGAGTTGTAATGAGAAAGTGGTTCAAAGTCATCCCTTATTCAAAGACTTTCACTGTCTCCCTGCAGACCACGTATCACCAGGTTCTCCCCTGCTTGTGTTGATGTACCATACCACTAACATATTGTCTGACAAGACTGCAATCATTCCCAGGGGGAGGCAGTCCTGAAATGCTTGCAACCTGAGGAGGTCTGCTCTCATCTCCAGAAAGTTTATGTGCAATTTGGTCTCTGTGAGGGACTACATGCCTTGGACCATCCTTCCCTAAAAATGCCCTCCCCCCACCCCAAGAGGGAAGCGTCCATAGTTACTATGGCTGATGGAGGGAGAAGGACAAAGGGCTTGCCTAAGTGAAGATTGTCATTGAGCATCCACCATTGTAGGTGATGTCTGCAAATTGGGGTAAGCCTGATCGGGGTTGATAAAGGGTGACACAGAATGCACCACTGAACAGCCAGGGTCCACTGAACTTGCATGAAGAACCTGGCTAGTGGCACCAGAAGGATGGCAGCTGACATGGAACCCAAGGATATTAGAATCAAGCTAGCTGAAGGAGAGGGTGTGTCGAGTAAATATTGAACCTGTTGCCTGAGCAATGATATCCATTGTGAGGGAAGAGCAGCAACTTGTGTTATCATGTTAACTGGGTTCCGATGAATTTGATGTCCTGAACCAGGACCATCATGGATTAGGCTTGGTTGACTGTGATGCCCAAGTGAAGAAACAGGTGCAACATCACTTGAACTGCCTGAAGTAGTTGATGCTTTGTGTTTGCTGTTAGGAGCCAATCGTCCAGGTAGAGGAACACCTGGAAACCTTGCAGATGGAAATACTCTGCGACCACTGCCATGCACTTGGTGAACACCTGGCGGGCTGTGGTGAGGCCAAAGGGCGGTGCTATGAAATGGTAATGATTGGCTCCCAACTGGAAGCATAGAAATCTCCTGCAGCACCTGTCTATTTTGATATGATAGTATGCATCCTGGAGATCCACCGAGCACATTCAGTCATCCTTGTATACGAGCTGCAGAATGGACTGTACCATAACCATGCAGAACTTTGTCTTCTTGACAAACAGATTCAAACTGCAGAGATCCAGAAGGGGTCGGAGGTCTCCGGCCTTCGTTTGCACCAAAAAGAAGAGTGAGTAAGTTCCACATCCACGTTATTTGGTTAGGACCCACTGGATGACTCTCTTGTCTAGAAATTTTTGTACTTCCAGAATGGCATTCTCCCTCCAACTGGGTGGCATGTCGAGAAGACACTCCCCCAAGAGAGGAGGTGGTAGGGAAAAGGGAATATGGTAGCCTCTGGATATAATGCTTAATACCCAAGCATCATTTGTTATGTTTGTACAGCCTGCTATGTGTAAAGAAAGTCTGCCCCTGACTACCACCAGAGCAGAACAGTTGAACAGCACTTCAGGAGCACTGAAAGGGCTTGTCAGAGAAGGGCTCCCTGAAGCCCTGATTCTCTGGACCCTCCCTCTGCCTCTAGGGCAGCGCTGACCATTGAATCTTCTCCCTCTGGAAGAGGAATCATCCTGCGAATCTGGAAGGCTGCTTGTGATTTGTGGAACCACATCTTCCTCCCACTCCCTTGGTTCCTAGAAAAGGTCTGTTGGCAGGGAAAAAAAATTGAGATCCCTATGGCAGATGAAGTCCTGCCCTCCTGTTCGCTGCAGGTAAGGGTTTCTTTAACTGACGGTCCGAACAAAGAGGAACCATCAAAGGGGGCATTAATAAACAACACTTTGAAGGGGTCTGCAAACCTGCATAGTCTCATCCAGGCATGTCATCTGAGGGCTATACTGGAACCAGCCACTCGAGAGGTCCCTTCCATTACATGGATGAGATTTGCCTCATCGAGGAATTAGCAATTGAAGCCATAGTGTTCAGCTGTGTGGAAAACTTCTTGAAAGTTTCCTCTGACAGTGACTGTCCTAGAGATGTGGAATTTTTTTTTACCAAGTCTCTCTGGAGGAGAGTAAAATGTGCCAGATAATTCAATGCTCTCAGCAAAAAAAGTAGCTGAGGCATACACTCACTTCCCATGTCTGTCCAAGGTCTTGGACTCCTTGTTTGGGGAGTAGACAGAAGAGTTCAGTTCAATTAGCTCCTTTTTGGTGGCTGCTGACACCACAATGGCATCAACCAGAATCCCTTTGCTCCAGAAAGGATGATTGGGGGGACTGAGGTACTTATCTGCATGTTTGGGAATTCATTCTATAGTGTCAGACTCCAATAAAATCTGAGATGAGCTGGTCTGGGACACTGTCAGGGTAGGGGAAAAAGATATTCCTCAATCCAACGCAGTACCACTCATGATTACCATGCCCTGTGACTCCAAAACTGGATGGATCAGAGGAGGAGGGGGCTGACTAGTTGCGGTCAGAGCTCTCACGAATCAAGTATGGGTCAGAGAAGGCAAAATCCCCAGCTGGATCTGGGATTTAAGGAAACTCCTCATCATTTGATACATTTTGCAGTGTGGGAGGTGAGACAACCTAGAGGATAATGAAAAATAAGTAGTCCGCACCAGTGACCCACCTATGCCGGTGGTCTGGGTGGTGGGGGGAGACTTGCTCCTGTGCAGATATGGCTCTGAAGTCTGTGGTCTTGGCAGGAGTGATTCAGCATCCACTCTAGAGAACAGGAGCTATGGATCCAGATAACATCTGTCAGCTCTGAGATATTGCTCAGATCCAAGGTCAATAGATCTGGCAGGGAGGGAGGTTTAGCCGGCGCTGACTCCATCGCATCTGAGGGACCACTCTGATCCTGGGAGAAGCATGAAGTAGAAGACTCCGATAACTTCCTTCTCTTTTTGGAAGTGGAAGCTGACATCACCGGGGAAGCAGAAGGGGGTTGCTTCTTCTGAGGAGTATGGACTCCAGAGGAGGGAAGAAGCCCTCGGAGGATGAGCTTATTCCTCCTGTCTGCCAGGACTCAGGGACTGAATGCCATGCAGATATTGCAAGGCATATCCAGATGCCCCAAGCCCAAGCAATAAATGCACCTTTTGTGGCCATCAGATTGAGGAATCTTATGCCCACAAGAAATACATCTTTTAAACCCTGTGGGTCTTTTTAGCCTGTCTGACATGACTAAGCAGACATGCTCGCACACAGAGAGAGAGTTAACACACAGAGGCCAGTCACATGCTAACACTAACTACCTAAAAACAACTACAAAATAGTGGGAAAGTGATTTGTTTTTTATTCTTGTAGAAAGAATTTATTATTGTAGAAAGAACTAAGAGAAAAAAAAGAGAGAGAAACCAGGAAAGGACCTAACACCAGCAAACAAACTACTGGAAGCGTAAAAGGAGGGGAGGTAGAACTACACTATACTAAAGCAAGAGAAAATTAGAGGAAAGTAGAGATCAAATTTAAGGAAAGAACAGTCAAAAATAGAAAAATTAGCTAACTTGGAGCAGAGGCTCAGAATCGCGTCTAGACTGTAATAGTGGTAAATGACATTTGAGGATTTGAAGGGAATGGGGCATCATGGGAAAGGAAGTAGTTTGAGGCTCAGATCGTATGTCTGAAAAATGGCTGGCTTGGATCAGAGGATGGATCCGAAGACCCACTCATGATGCATAATGAAATGAACATCAGATTTTCCCTTAAAATGAAATCAAATGATTGAAAATTCAGTTACCTCAGTAGGACAGTTCACCCCTTGCAGACATACTGGATATGGCTCATCTCACTACACTGTCCTTCAATAAACTATGATCCGATAACACCTTTCAAATCACAAGACTATCACTGACAATTTTCTTTATTTTGCCGGGCAAACCGCCATGTCTTCCACACAGGAGGCTAATGTCTTTGCACCTCCTAAATTAATGTAATGTACCCCAAAATTATAACACCTTAGAGTAAGTTAAAACATGTTCATGGGACCTTGTTCACTTAAATGAACTTAGTGGATCATGGTTTTGGGAAAGATGATGCAATGCACCAAAAAATGCCGATATTCCACAAACTTTAGAAAGAGCTCTCACTATGTACTCCGGATGACCAGCTTATTAAGCTTTGATAGCCACAGTGCTTCCAGAGAAGGCACCCAAACATGCCCCACACAGATTTCTTAGCTCCTTTAAGTGTGTGGGTTCTGGGGGGGGAGTAGATTCCTCCTTTTATCTATAGTTGATTGACCATGTCATGTATTACACACACAGTGTGCTATTTATATGCCTGTAATGAGTGGTGTATTGGTGGCATTCAATTCTTCTGCATCAACAGCCTCAATAAATGAAGTAAATGACAAATGGTTAGAGTTGCTTTAAACACAAGGGTCACAAGCTCTTAATGGCTGTTTGAGAGAGATATTCCATGCACCAATGTGGAAACGTGTTGGGAAGCTGAAACATCCATGCATCAGTGTAGGAGCATGTGTTGTGAAACTTTCTGTGGTTTGTGCTGTGAAACACCCATGCATCAGTGTGGGACCATATGTTGTGACGTCTTCCTTGGTATACTGAGACACATAAAGAGGACACAGTTGGTATGCTACTGTAGCCATATCTTCTACCCACCACTACAGAGTAGAAGACACTCAGATTTTATTAATTAAATTTTACCAAGCCTAGCTTTAGGGAGAAAAAAAACAAATAGTAGTGTTAGGTACTCTTCTAAATGAGGACAGTACCAGTAGCATTCAAATATGAAGTAAAGCTAAAACATTTAATTATGTCTGTGAATTTACACTCACCACTCAATGATTATTAATGCTATGTTATAACTCATTAATTCTGACTTCCCTATATTTATCAGAATGAGAACAGTTGCTGTCTATGTTTCACAAATAACAATATAGTTTACAAACTGACTTGGTGACTGAAAAGACTGCTGCTGTGTGAACTGTTAGTTATTTAATTTTTCCTATCCCTTCTAGTGTCGGGAATTGACTACTAAAGGGATATTATGAAGATACCCAATACAGGAGCATTAGATGTTAGAGCAAATCAGGATAAGCAAGCCCCTCAGCACTTTTCATATTCATAAATAAGTAGAAGGCTTTCCTCAGTGCTGCTGGGTGTCCTTGTTTTTATTGACAATGATTTATATTTATTATGTCATCAACATACAGATTTCATTGCATTTGGAATGCAGTTTTCGCATAGTTTGCATTATTTTTGTACTACACTGTCATAATGTTATCATTCTAGCCAACCCATTCAACGGAACTGCAGAAAATTTTGCAACTGCACATCACTTTAATATTTATAGTATTTATATTACATATATAGCATAAGCTCTATGAGAAGAAACTCTCACTGTAACCACATTAGGCATCAAAGTGAAAAGTTGTGATATAAGTAAGTATTTATAAAATCTGAATTTTAAGTAAAATAATGTGGTGAATCCCAAATATAAAGTTTAGCATACTTTTTCATGCTAACAGTCAAGCCAGTTACATTTTTTAATTTATAATGTCAAGACTCTTAAATTTAATTTATGCATTTTTGCTTTGTTAACCAAGTAAGTGAATTGGTCAGAAGACCCTTTTCAGTCATGACCCAAGGCAATAAGGCAAGGGCAATTGCAAAATAAAACGAAGAAATTACATACAATAAAGATTACTTAAGGTGTAGCACAAACGGCAATGGACATTCACATCACTTTTACTTTATTACATTGAAATGCAAATCGCAAAAGTAAATTTACAAAGTGTTAGGTACACCTGTCCTGCAGTGAACACAGCAGAAAAGACTTTACTATAGCTACTGCTAAGTACATATACACAATTTGCTTAATTGCCAAAGTACATTTAGGCAATGTACCCACAAACAATGTGCAATACAAACTGTAACAATGGAAGCAAAATAAAAAAAAAAAACAGACTATAAAATAACAAAATAAAATAACTGAAACTAGTTAATTTTATTCTTGAATGATCATATGCTTATTTTTCTGTAATCATGTTTCAACTTTAATTGTACTACTGAGTTTTTGGAGTTACAGTGAGTGTATCTGGTTATTTAAGGGGAATGTAGTCCACTGGCTTACTTTACCTACCATGATCATTTGTATAGATATTTTTATCAAGTAAAGATTATTTATCACATCTCCTGACCACCACCCAACTATTAATCACATTTCTGACATGGAGAAACCCCACCAAGCAATCAAACCTCCTGTTTTCACATTAGATATGCATAGTTAAGCTGTCATAAATAAATACATAATCAGATATATAAATAAACTATACTTACTCCATTTGTTTACTGGGCTAAAAATGGCCCCTTTTCAGGTGAGGCCCAGGGACAAAAAAAATTCAACAAATATCCAGTATGGTAAAGTAAGAGATATTTACAGAAATTGTAAAGGAAGTTATATGCTAAGTGCAGATGAAATAAATCTATTCAATCATATTTACACAATCAAAAAGGTGAAATAAATCACTTGTAGCAATATGCACTCAAGTACAATTTTATGCAGTTTACAATATTCAGAAGTACAGTTTACAGTAGCCTGAGGTACTAGGTCTGCTTACTGAATTTAAGTGAAACATTGACATCGACATGTTTGTGCGGTATCCAGTAATGCTCATGTTTTAAGTTCATGAGTTAAGTTAGACAGTAGTAAAAGAAGAACATGTTACTGATACTGTAGATCAGAGTGTAGCATGTGTGCGCTATGTTTTTAAGGAAGCATGCGAGGCTGTGGATGTACGTATATATTCCAGACATTTGTAATCCCTAGTGCCATTTTGAAGAAGCAGCCAGTGTGTAAGCATGTATGATCACAACAGTTAGTTTGTATATAAGTTACTTAGTCATAGTCAACTACGCTTTACGGTAATGTGTTTGTATAGAATAAAGGTGCTTAAACAGAACCCACGAAGACTCATTTATTCATATACTAACATGAAAGTGACATGGTATCAGAAGTGGGATAAAGAAGAACAAAACATTTGGAACCACGAGATGTAAAGGTGACAGCGATGGTAAAACCAAGAGAAAACAAGTGCGAACATAACCAGAAGCAATCAAAGTTAGTGAAAAGCAACACTAATTATTTACTCAATGCAAAGAGGCAAGATAAGGCATTACAAGGGCATAAAAAAGAAGTTATGTACTCACCATAAGCGTTCCATCTGAGTAGTTGGACTTCATTTTTCATCAACCTGAGGGATGTCGGATCCGAGAAGGCAGCTTCACCAGCATCTGATCTGAGCTCCTCCCCTTACCCATAATACCCCTACATCTCCTTCCTTTCCTCAGATCGAGTTTGCTCTACCACACACATGAACACGATCCAATAACTCTCACTGACAGGAAGGAACATGTGAGCTGCAAAGGCACTCTCTCCTTCCTGCTAATCCCAAGAAACATAATGAGACAGTCAGAGGGGGAAGGAGGGAGGGACGGTTGATGACAAATGAAGTCCAACTACTCAGATGGACCTGGTAGAATGGGTATTTACCCTACTTGGAAGAGACATACCTTTGTCTTTGTAAACCTGAAAGATGGAAAGGGAAATCCATATGGCAATGGTTACCTTAGAAACTGGTTTGCCAAGAAAGGGTGTAGCAAAGGACACAAACAATTGATCAAACTTGCGAAATGCTTTAGTCCTGTGTAAGTAGAAATGCAGTTGTCTATGTACGTCTAATAAGTGTAATTTATATTCACCTCTGTTCTGAAAATTTGGAAAGAAAACAGGTAAACTGATTGACTGATTAATATTTGCTTCAGAAGCCACTTTAGGAAGACAAGAAGGATTAGTACGAAGTGAAACCCTGTCTTTATGGAAAATCATATATGGAGGTCTGGCAGATAATGCCTGGAGTTCTGAAACTCTCCTAGCCGAAGTAATAGCCACTAAAAGGGCTGTTTTCCAAGATAAAAATTTCAAGTCCACGGAAGCAGCAGGCTCAAAAGGTGGAGAAACCAAAGCTTGTAAAACTAGGGTAAGATCCCAAGGAGGGGTAGGATCTTTAACCGGGGGTCTTAAAAGAAAGGTACCTTTAATAAACATTTTGCAAAGTCTGAAGGAAGCTAAAGAAGCCATGTTCTCACCTACGTGGAAAATGGAAATGGCAGCCAGTTGAACTTTTACTGTAGATGAGCTGGCACCCTGTTGGAAAATGTATGCCAAGAACTCAAGGACCGCTGGAACAGGAGCTGTGAAAGGGTCCAAATCGCTTTGAGAGGCCTAGATAGAGAAATGCTTCCATTTGCTATGGTATAGTTTTCTGGTAGATGATTTATGAGCTGCCACCAGAATAGTCTTGACCGGGGAAGATAGACTGGGAGTTCTAGCAATCAAGGGAACTGGAGCAGCCAAGCAGTGAGCTTCAGACTGCCCAGGTCTGGATGAGGGACCCTTGTGGGGTGCGAAATGAGATCCGCTATCGGATCCTAGATCCATGGAGGAACTAACAGATGAGACCAAAAGAAGTGAAACCAGACTTGGTGAGGCCAGAATGGGGCAATGAAGATGACTTTGCTCCCCAGCCAGTGAGCCTTCTGGAGAAATTTTGTCATGAGAGGTAAAGGGGGATAGCATAAAGAAGACTGGGAGGCCAAGCATGGACCAGAGCATCCCTGGGGGATTCCTCTTGTGGGGGGATCAAAGAGAAGAACTCACTGCACTTCGTGTTGGAAGGAGATGTGAAGAGATCACAGCAAGGCTGATCCTATTCGAGGAAGACCTGCTCCACTACAGAAGGATTCAGAGACCACTCGTAAGGCATCAGAATAGTTCTGCTCAGTTTGTCTGCCAGAATGTTGAATCCACCCTGAATGTGCGTTGCTACCAGAATATGGTTGGTGGAGATCGCCCATTCCCACACTCTCATAGCCTCGCAACAAAGGGAGTAAGATCTGGTTCCTCATTGCTTGTTGATGTACCAGACCACTGATATGTTGTCTGTCTGAATCGCAATAGTTCCCAGAGGAAGAAAGGCATGTAGAGCCTCCAACGCTAACAAGACCACCCTCATCTCTAAAACGCTGATATGCAACTTGGTCTTGATCAGGGACCACGTGCCTTGGACTGTCTTGCCTGAGCAATGCCCCCCCACCCTAGTTGGGAGGCATCCATGGTCACCGTGGCTTGGGGAGGGTCTGCAATAAAGGTTAATCCCTCAACTAGATGCGAGGAGTGTATCCACCAAAGGAGAGACTTCCTGCAGGCATTGCTTATATGAATAGGATGTGTCAATGGTAGATTTAGTAATGACCATTGAACAGCTAGTGTCCACTGTAGTACCCTCATATGAAGATGAGCACAGGGGAGAAGAGTAATAATGGCTGCCATGGAGCTTAGGGCTCGTAATACCACCTTGGTTGGAGGAAAATGAGACTGAAGGATCACGAACACATGAAGTCGTAAGTTGCGGACTCTCTCTAGAGTTAGAAAGACCTTGGTTTGAAATGCATCTCTCTTTGCTCCAATATAGTCCAAGACCTGAATAGGGTCTAGGGAAGACTTTGATATGTTGATTAAATTTCCCAGCAAGTCTGATAGTTTCAGGAAATAGTCTCTGGCCTGACAAAGTAGACCCCTGGTGGGAGCGGCAAGGAACCAATCGTCCAGGTATGGGTAGACCTGTATCCCCTGAAGCCTCAGGTGAGCCTCTACTACTGCCATGACCTTGGTGAACACCCTGAGGGCTGTGATGAGACTGAAGGGTAGGGCTCAGAACCGATAGTGAATAGGCCTTAAGTCCATCTTTTTAGCATTAAAAAGAACCTGGAAAAGATGCCTGATCCACACTGATCTTGGGGGACGGGCTGGATGACTCATTTCCTTAGCAGCTTTTCAATTTTGAGTGCTGCTACCTCCCCTTTGTGCATGTGGAATGACCAGGAGGTGTTTTGGGGGAACCACAAAGGGGATGGTATAACCTCTGGATATTATTTGAAGTATCCAATGGTCTGATGACATGGACTCCCATGCTGTCAGGTGCACACAAAGGTGACCCCAACTGCCTCCAGAGCAGAGCAGTCAGGCAACCCCTCAGGGCTGCTGCGGGGCTGTCCGAGAACAGTTCTCGAGACCCAAAATTTCTCGGACACCCCCTGCCTCTGGGCCGGCATCTGTCTTGTCCCCCTCTGACTCTAGGGGAAGAGGAGTACTGAGTGTCCCGGGAATACTGAGACTTCCAGAACCACATCTTCTCTTGCCCCCTATGATTCCTGGAAAAAGATCTTAGGGGGTTAGAGAAGCGGATCCCGATGGCAGACAGTGTCTTCCTGTCCTTTTCTCTCTGGACCAGTGTCTCACGAACTGTCTTCCCAAACAAGGAAGAACCATCGTAAGGGGCATTCGTGAAAGATGCCTTAAAGGATTCCATGAATTGACATAGACTGAGCTAGGCATGTCGCCTCATGGCAATGCCAGACCTGGCCGCCCTTGCTGCTCCTTCAGTGGCATGCGACAGGAGGTACATGGATGTATTAGTAACCACTTTGACAGTGGCCATTCGCATGGAGAATGTGCATTTATCCTCTGGTGACATGGACTCTAGGGGCGTCTCAGTGAACTCCTTGACCAGATCTCGCTATAGTCAAGTTACATGGGCCACTTAATTCAGCTCCCTTATAGAAAAGGTGGCTGAAGCACATGTCTGCTTTCCCAGACAATCCATCATCCTGGACTCTGTCAGGAAGATGGATCGTAGAACTTTCCTGGGCTAGTTCTTTCTTAGTGGCAGCTGCTACCACCATGGTGTCCACTGGGGACCCCTTGTTCCAACTACGTCTGTCTACAGGAGGGCTCAGGATTTTGTTGGGGTGCTAGGGGATTGGCTCCATGGTGTCCAGCTCCTTCCATGCCCTGGTAATAATAAGGTCCACCAAGGTATCCACAGGGGGGACACCCAGGAGGTAGATGGGCACATGCCGAAGGCCTCCAGGAACACCAATTCATCCGAGGAAGGCTTGGGGTGGACCAACCCCCCCCCCACTGGTGCAGGATTTCCATGATGTCTCCACAGGAGACATTATTGGGGGGGTGATCTGGGGGAACCCTCCCCTTCCTCCAAATCAGTATCCTCAGTGAGGGACTCTGGAGAGGAGTCCAGGTGCCTCTTTTTGCACATTTGTTTGTGAGGGATCTCTTCTGTGGGACTCTCTGGAAATGGCTCACAAACTACCTGTGGTTCCTTGAGGGAAACAGTCTGGGGCACATCGAGCACAGGCTGTCCCTGCATGGGCAAAATGGCTGAAGACGCACCCAGAAATGAGGGAGTCGGGGCAGAATCCGATGATATGGTCAGGGGCCTCGATCTACTGGAGAGAACCCTTTCCACCACGTCGAAAACAGAGGGGGGAGCGAGCCTCCTGAGAAACTAATAAGGAAGCTGCTCTCCCTAGATCCAATGTGGGGATTGGAGCCAAGCCCAGCAGAGTCTAGACACCGAGGGGAAGACCCTGACCCGACAACATCAGCGCCAAAAGAGAAAGAGCCAACCCCTTGGATCTGACGTGCAGTCTACAGCTCCGAGAGTCACTCAGATCTGAACTGATCAGATCTGATGTGCTCAATGAAGGCAGTGTCCAGCGTCGAGGTACTCAGTACCATCGGTGCTGACCCCCTGACTCTGGGACCTCTCGGATCCAAAAACTCCAATACCAGGGGTCGGACCAGAGAAGGAGATATTGGGGCAAAGAAGGGAAGCAAGCTCCCCCTCCAGAGGGAGAGGGGCTAGCAAGATCTCCATCTGAATCTGGGTGTGAATAAACCTTCACATCATTTTGTCCATATCCACCTCACTTAAACTTCTGGTGGACCTCAACGAGGCCACCAATGCTGACTGGGAGGGTCGATGTGTGGAGGCCCTTGAAAAAGGTCTTGGCTCCTCTGGCTCCAGTGAAAATCTGGGCGATCAGAGCTGAGGAAAGACTGGTCTGGAAACAACTTGTTGTTTAGGAGGAGGAGGACCCACCAGATACATCTGGTCCAGAGATCTCTTCCTCCCTTTGTCTCTCTCTCTCTGTCTTTGCTCTTCTCCTTTCCTCGACTTCCTATCCACACGCCTATGTATGGGAGGTTGAGTCCCAGCATGGAAGAGAGAGGAAGAGACAGTGGCTGAAGAAGCGGTCACAGCCGTGACTGTAAGAGAAGAGAAGCCAGCCACCTCCATAGTAGGGAGAAGCCCCTTAAGGATCAGTTTAGAACTGCGATGCTTCAGGACCCTGGGGTTGAACCCCGCACAAATAGGCAGTCCTAGGAAAGATGGGCTGCTCCCAAACACACCACACACAGTGTGTGGCCATCAGCCAGGGACAACTTATGGCCACACTCTGTGCACTTTCTAAAGATCAACTTGGACTGCTGATCTGCCATGCCAACCAAATAAAGGTACGAGGTACCAAGCCTTAACCTACTCGACCACACCACTCACACTCAACTCACTAGCAAGGAGGGGAAGTGAGAGAAGGCCTACTCTAACCGCAACACAGAAATTTTTTTTTTTTTTAACAGTAAACGTGACGTGAGACGAAGGGGAGGTAAAGCACAAGGGAGGGAAAACTGCCTGAACTAAAAGCAACTCTAACACCCAAAAAAGTAAAAAAGCACCTACCACGCCTGGAGTTCTGAGACCTCAATGCTTGGCAAAGCCATGGCAAATGAGATCTGAGGGAAAGAAGGAGATGGAGGGGTATTATGAGTAAGGGAAGGAGCTTGGAGCTCAGATCAGATGCTGGTGAAGCTGCCGTCTCAGATCCGACATCCCACAGGTTGATGATCAAATGAAGTCAACTACTTCAGATCCACATTTTCAGAGAAGCAGAAAGCTCAAAAAGTCTGTTAACTAAAGAAAATGTTTAAGATAAAGGTGTTTCATGAAACAAATGTGTTTAATGTACAAAACGAGCATGTTTAAGACATAACTGGGCATGTTTAGAGTAAAACGAGCACAAAGAAAGTACGCTGGTCATAAAAAAATAAATAAATAAAATAAAGCAAGGTGACTGCTATGCTGGGCAAAGTACTGTTTTTGTGCATAACTAAGACTTCGCTTGGTATGAAAAAAGTAACTAAAGTCATTTGAAACATCTCAGTGTGTGCAAAAGTGCTTACAGTGTGTGCTTATTTTTGTGCATGTATATCAAAGAGTTCACTGTGTGTGTGAAGTGCAACTATCTTGTGTAATTCAATGGAAGCATGGTATTTTAAAGAAAAGTTCTAGTGCTTCGTGTGCCTGTTCACAAGGTGCCACCATTACAGAGTGCTTTTTGTACTGTAAAGAGTTGTCTGGCAAGGTGCTGGCATTTTGGGAACATTTCAGTGTATTGCATCTAGTCATTTACAAAGTGCTCATACCTCAAAAGACACTGAATTTGGGCAACCAAAACCTGATTATATGAATTGTGCGATTGCGCAACAAGTTTCTTGTATTAAAGAAAGGTGTTTTTTTTACAAAAGATTACAAGAGTATTACAGTGCTCGTGAATTGCTGTTGCATTCCAAAGTCCTTGAATGTTTCTTAAAGTGACAACTTTAATAAGTGATAATGCACGACTGTTCCATGTCTACCTTTATCAATAAATCTCCAAGCAACTACTTTAGCATTTTTGATTTTACCAATTCCAAAAGCGGATGATTTTAGCATTTCTGCCTTTACTTATCAAAATTTCATAAAAGCATCACAAAGTCCCAGAAAGTTTTCCGTTAAGCTCCGTAAAGCAGTACATAAGTTGAAAAGCTATTACGCTGAGTTTCATAAAGCATCGAGAAAGCTAAAAAGTTATTTCACAAAGTACAATAAAGCATCAAGAAACTTAAAAAGCTATTTTGGAAAGCAGAGTGAAGCATTAAGAAATTTGAAAAGATATTTCGCAAAGTGCAATAAAGCATCAAGAAGTCAGAGAGGTTTATTTCGCAAAGTCCAGTTAACTGAAAGCATTACGTGGTTATTCATTCACACAATACCGATAAGCACAAAGAAAGTGCAGATATAAAGCAGAAGAGCATTAGCCAAGTTGTGTTCGTGCCAATTACTTATGTACATATATGCATGTGTATATTTGTACATATTTGCAAGACCCTTTGCTAGTATGTGTTAATATGGCAGATAGATTTCGAAAACCACAACCAGTTGTGTTTGACGAATATTGCAGAGAACTGGAGAATATTTGAACAGCAGTATATTTTTATACAGGCAGCGTATGCAGATAGAGATGCATGAACAACGGCATTTATTTTGCTAAATCTAGTAGGATCTGTGGTTATAGAAAGAGAGCGATCATTTGTATATGCACCAGCAGTGTATGAAGATGAAGGTGCAGACTGCCATATTGTTGTACAAGCTGAATGCAGAGAAGAACCAGAGTATTTAAAGTGTAAGTTCAGAGAAATGTGCAACCCCCAGACGAACATTACATTAGAGAGGCATTTGTTCTACACAGTAAATCAGAAGCCAGGGGGAACATTTGCAGCTTATATAACTGACTTGAGGAATAAGGCCAAAACATGTCAGTTTGGTGACTTGAAAGATGAGCTGACAAAGGATAGACTTGCATGTGGTATTAACAGTGCTGCAATGAGAAAGATTTTGCTTTGTGACAGTAATTTGACATTAAGCAAAGCAATAGAGATTTTTCAAATCTATGAGCTGACAAAAAGGCACAAGAACGTGCCTACAAGTGACAAAAGCATGGTTTCAGTAAGCTCCAGAGCAAATGTACAGAGTATGAAACACGTGGCAAGCAAAAACAGGGCTAAGCAAAGAGCAGCCATGAGAATTCCAAAGAAGGTGCCGAGTTTTCCAGAAAGTTCCAGGAGAAGTGCAAGCTCCACCTCCATCTCAGTGTCATACAAACCTGAGTCAGCAAAACCCAAGTCTAGCTTTATTGTTAACTGTCAAAATTGTGGTGCAAACCATGAGTCTAAAAGAGAGAAATGTTTACCATATGGTCAGCAGTGCCATAACTGTAAGAAATGGAACCAATTTCAAACGTTTTGCAAATCAAGTAAGCCTCGCACAGTTGTAAAGAAAGGTCGTGCTAGAAAACAAGTTGATAAAGTAGTGTCAAAACAATCAGCTTTCTACTTAGAGTTGGCACAGTAAACTTATTGGCAAGGAGCGAAGTGATTTGCACAGTTCAGATCAATGGGAAATCCACAGAGCTCAAAGTAGACACTGGATCAAAGTGCAACTTTATATCAGCAGATACATTTGCAAAAGTAAGAACCAATGAACAACTCAATGTAACCAGCAGTGTGAGACTTGTTGCATATGGAGGTGAAGAAATTCAAACTGAAGGTTCAGTAATACTTTCCTGTTATTTGGCTGAAAACTATTACAACTTCTTATTCTATGTAGTCAGACGACCAGTGCAATCTTTACTAGGTCTTTGAGAATGAATCTACTTACTTTTGCTAAAGAAGTTCATCGTGTGAGTGCGGTTCCAAGTTCAAGTTTTGCAGAAGCTATTTTCTCAGGGTCTATATTATATCACTGAACGCTTAAAAAAGCAAATGATGAATAATCTAACCCATGTAAGTGAAAGCTTGCAATCTTGAAAGCTCAGAACAGCGATTTTTTTCCAAGGGAAAAAAAAAATCGCTATTCCAAAAAAAAAAAAAAAAGGAAAAGAAAATTTAAATAATACATAAAGTGGGGGGGCTTTGCCCTCCCACACCCCCCTACTTAAATATACCAACTCTGAGATCGCACTACAGTGCTGATACGGAAGTAGCCAAGCAAATTCTTTCCCTGCTATCCTTTGCTATTTTGCATTTTCATTGTTTTAAGTTCGACCAAGATGCATTCGATATAATGCATCTTTGGTCATCTAATAGGAACCCATTTTCTCAGAGTATGCTGATGTTTTCGATGACAAGTTGGTTGAACTATTCAAACTGAAACTGATCATCAGCCTCTAGTTACTATTCTAAAGAAACCTATGCATTCTGCTCTGGTGAGATTACAAAGAACGATGCTCAAATTGCAAAATTAAATGGTCTGCACTAAAGGTAAATTGCTTTATCCAGCTTGCTTAGAAGTACAACAGAACTGCTTGATACTGAAAAATTTGACTTTGATATAATGCCAGTGCGTAATTTTTCCACCACTAGACTTGAAGAGTTCAGAGATCACACTATGACTGATCCAATTTTACAAAACCTCAATCACTACATCAATGATGGATGGCCATCAAAACAAATTGAGTATCACCTGAGGTGCAATCATATTTTCCCTACAGAGATGAATTGTTAATGATATTTTCAAAGGTCCTACAATTGTTGTTCCTGCTTCATTACATCATGAATATATTCAGATTTTGCATTGTGGCCACCCAGGTTTATTATCCACTAAGAGAAGGGCAAGAGAACTAGTATTTTGGCCTTCATTATCAAAAGACATTGATAGTGTTCTTTCTTGTTTGATATGTAATAGTACCAGAGCAAATTTGTAAAAGGAACAACTTCAGCTAAATCCAGAACCTGAACTACCTTGGTCTACTGCTGCAACTGATATCTTTGAATGGAATAATCAGCACTATTTGGTTTTGGTAGACTCTTACTCAAACTGGTTTGAGACTGATCTGCTACCAAACTTAACCTCAACAGCTGTTATCACTAAGCTTAAACATCATTTTTCAGTTCATGGTAGTCCTCACAAACTTTATACTGACAATGGTACTCAATTTATTAGCCAGTTGTTGCAGAAATTTGTGAGAGAATGGGACTTTGTAAATGTCACTGGTAGTCTTGAATATCCTCAATCCAAAGGTCTAACTGAATGTGCAGTTCAGAGTGCAAAGCAATTACTTGAAAAGTCAAAGCGTGACAATATTAATGAATTCTTGAATTTACTTAATCTTAGAAACATACCTCATGACGATATTCTTTGCTCAACTACTCAAACACTACTTTCCAGACAAACTAGAATTACACTACCTATTTCATCAAGTTTGTTGAAGCCTAACTCTAAGAACAATAAAACCATCAAGGCTCATTTGTTGAAGAAGCGTAATATACAGAAATCTAGTTATGACAGATCGAGCAAATTACTTGTTTGTTGAGGGAAGGAGAGATGGTACAAATCCAGACAACTAAAGGTTTTGATTGAATAGGACAGATAACAGGCATCTCTGCCGAGCCGAGATCTTATTGGGTAAGCTCCAAGGGGGTACAGTATAGGAGGAATCGCATACATCTTCCTGTATCAGAATCATCACCATTGCAATCACAATATTCTGTGATGTATATATTCCAGGCATGTGCAATCCCTAGTGCCATTTTGAAGCAGCAGCCAGTGTGTAAGCATGTATAATCAAAACAGTTAGGTTGTATATCAGTTACTTAGTCATAGTGAAATAAGCTTTAATGTTTGTATACAATAAAGCTGCTTAAACAGAACCCACGAAGACTAATTTATTTGTGTACCAACACAAAAGCGACACATACTATGTCTAGAAGGAATGGTGAATTTGGTTTTGGGTATTTAGCATGTTTTTTTTTTTCTTTTATCCTGGAGTGATGTAGAAGCATATCCAGGAATGAAGAAGGTGCTGTTTGAGTTTAATTTTTGAAAGTGCCTGTTAAGCTGATTTGTGGTAAAGTGGCAAAGAGTTTGTTCCATATTTTAGCTATACAGTTTGACTATAATGTTTCATTTGACATGTTACTGGGTTTTATAATGGAAAACAGGGACTTGTCAGAGGAGCACAAGTTTCTGCTGGGAGAGTAGAGGTATATTAGATTTGTTAGGTCTGGACAAACTCTAGAATTTTACAGTAGTTTATGGATTATTAGCAGCTGAGAGTGATGGAAAGTACATGGAAGTTTAAACCAATATATATATATATATATATATATATATATTTTTTTTTTTTTTTTTGTTAAGTGACAGGTAGTGCTAAGTTTTGCTAGGGATGTCTGTGGCAAATTTAACCATGTTTGCAATATTGCTGTAGTTTGTTTGCAATGGAGGTGTTTAGATTGGTGAAGATAGGTGCTGCATGGAGTATAGAAGGGAGTAGATAAGCTGAGGCAACACTGATTCTAATGGGGCCTGAGAAAAATAGTTTAGCTCTTTAGAGACTCCCTAATTTTTAGTGCATTTTTTATAGCCTGTGTGATGTGCAGACTGAATTTCATTTGATTGTCTAGGATTACTCCAAATAATTTGGTGTGATTTACTTATTCAATTACAGTTGTTTTTTGAGGTTATAATGGGTTATCTTGGACAGTGTGGTGTTTAGAAGTATTAGTATTAGTGTATGCATAATCGTATATTAAGGTAAACATAGGATGGGAATTACCAGTAGTCTATTTTGCCCTCTGTAGACTTTTGCACAGATATGCAGTACACACATACAACCATGTTGAAATCTGATGGAATACAGAACATGTCTTATGTTACTGTTTCAGGTGTCATAATTTACACATTTGTTATGACAGTTCTTCAATCATTATATATTTGCTACAGATGCATTATGATACATATGAGGGACCAAGCTTGTTACTGCTGGAGGAGACATGGATTACAGGAACTGTTTTGAATCAAGGAGACTTATTTGATGATACAGACAGGGTGGACAGTTGGTGATAGGGATACACATACAGACAATACGAGATTGGTCTGCGGTTCATTTCTACACATATCTGTGTTGTGTTACTCTTCGGTTTATCCACAGAGGTTCCTGACCAGGAAAGTCCAGGGTCTCAAACACCTATCCTATACAGATAGGATAAAAGCCCTGTCCCTCTACTCAGTCTCATACAGACTGCTCAGAGGTGCCCTCTGTCTGACATACAAGGTCATCTCAGACCCAGCCTTGATGGAGTTGCTGCATATCTGTAAGACAAACTCCACTCGAGCAACCTGTACGTAAGGCCTTAACCTGGTCTGTGAGATTAATATAACTTGTTGGCGGGATAGATTTGTGTCCCAAAGACCCCCTCTCCATGTCAAGTAGAGTACCTCTCCAGTCGTCTTTAAGAGGAACCTGGACAACTGGATGGGAAAAAGAAAATCCACCCCTGTGATCCCACCTGTGTCCCTGCTGGAGAAGGGAAACAGGTGTTGACTTTGAGGGAACATGAGCAAAATTTTTGGCTAGGCTTATAAGGGCCTCTGGGCCAATAGCCTAGTATCATCCTATGAACCTATCATCGTAATTATTCAGGCAAGATCCATAAAATACAGTCTTCACAATAGGCAGGAAGCACATTAATACAGCAGTAGGCTAATGGTGGTTAAGAAAGTATGTAACCAGCAATTACATCCACAAGAGTCATAAACATTCAAAAACACTTTGGCATACATCTGAATTTGAACCTTGACAGTATTCTAATAAAAATCTGCAGACCGGAGTATTATTTAAACAACCCACATAGGAAACACCAATTTCACAAAGTTGAAATATGTCAACAGACTGCTGAAAAGGAGAATGTATTACCTTTTATTATTCTCATGACAACTGTATGCTGCACATTCTATTCTTCAGCTCATTCAACAAAAGATTAGCCTGGCTATACATTACTAAGCATAGTAGCATGAAGGTCATCAGAGTCTGAAGGTAAAATCTCACAGGATTTGGGCATAACCTGTTAATTTCCATTTAGCCTAAGCTGCAGGTGGTGTTCAGTGCCAGATATTGTGCAAATGTACAGATGGAAGAATAACAACACAGAGGGGAGAAGATGCATGGACAGGGAAAAAGGGAGGCAGGACCAAGTAGCTCATGACAGAAGCAGGATAACGGTGGCTCATAACAGTATGTGGGCAACAGCTACACATAAAACAGTGTATTAAAACCAGTCAGTAACACATAATGCCTGGATTAGAACCCTTTAAAGTATGCAAAAACCTGGCTATAGATCTGACTGTTACGTCATCATGCCACAAAGAAACTGCTACTTCACACACACTAAATCACACAGTTGAAGGACAGTGACAACTTACTGAAGCAGGAGCAGTGGACAGAGTGAGAGATGGGGAGGAAAAGCAACAGTATTTTTTGTGGGACATTTAAGACCATCTCTCTATGGTGTGTTACTCCTACTTAATTCTCACTATTCTGTACAATAAACTATAGAGAACAAGAAGGGATATGACAGTAAAACCAACATTTGACAAGCAGGATAAGGAGGGCTTACTAAGTATCCCTGTTGGAGACGGAAAGTTTTTGCAAATGCATTCTTGTTGCACTATTCAATTGGTATGTTGTTAAATGTTCAGAGAGAAATACTGAAATTTGTAGTTAATCATATGATAAATGGAATATAAAATGTCAAGAAATCATAATTTGACCTAAAGCCAGAAATGAACCCATAACACTATTTAAAAACATCAGTCTAAAGACAGGGAAATTATATCAACATGCCACATAAGAACATCTAGTTTATTTTTTTAAAAACATCTTTATTGAATTATCACTTGTAGCATAGGCAAACAAACTTCTAGTTTATTATATCTAGAAGCCTAAGAACCGTTCCAGTAACTGTTCACAGTGGTACTTTTAGTTGGCCTTTACTCTGTATTCCCACAGTACAATAGATTGAAGCACATTTGCGTGAAAGTAACCAGACTACTTCAGCTGAAATTAAAATCTTCAGCTTTTGACATTTGAAGTTAAACAAGCTTCACCATCACTTAGCATTGGTGTTTGATTTCAACCTCAATGCAAATGCTGAGGACAAAAAGTGAAGGCTTTTCAATGCACCATTTCTGACCATGTGTGTTGTGTGTGATTCTATTTTTTGTCTAGATTAAATATGTGAAAAGGGGGTTGACAGGACAGTGGTGAAAATGTGGGTGGCAAGCAGAAGGTAGAGAATTGAGGAAAGAATACAAGAATTTGCAAAAGGGTGGTGGGAGAGCACCATATCTCTCCATGTCTTCAGAACATAAATGTAGCATTGTACACACAATTTCATGACTTTGGAGAGTCACCACAGCAGGGATGGGTGACAACAGAATAAACCTGTACAGTCAACTGGACAAACTCTAGAGTGTTAAGATGACACACTGGCAAAGTTGACAGGTATGTACGAGATGTTTTTTTTTTGGGGGAGAGGTGCCCATTTTCTTAAGGAATGAAAGAGTCAAGTAGATAGGGTTGGTTAGATAGCTAAATACAGGCATACAAGACTGACAGAGATGGTGAAGGACCCAACAGGTTGGAGGACACCATGATAGCAGACAGGCAGTGAACTTCTGAGGCACATCCACATCCAGCATAACAACAGTGAGAATCTAGTCCTCACCCTCATAACTCTCATTACTATCCCCTATGTCAGCTGCCTGGGTCAATGCAAGATGTGTTGTCATTTTGACAATATGACTCAGGACCTTTTCAACCTTCCCAATTCAGGCATCGCGGGCCCTCTCCATAATGCCCTCCACTGGCCCTGTCAGCTCCCAATGGATTCAAAACCACTACATTCACTAATTCTACTCCTGGAGGATACAACTGCACCAGCAGCAGGGGCAGAGCTACGTGACATAGGTGGAGCAGGTAGGGCAGGAGTTGTGCAGGCAATTTTGACAGGTTGTAACCCAAATGATCCAGGTGTCTGCGCTACTTGTGGTGGTGTCACCACAACCACCCATTGACGTATGGTGGGCCAAACCACAGTGGTTGGTCTAGTCCCCTATGCTAATGGTAATTTTTTTTCAGCAGAAATGTATTAAAAAAATGTGTATATATATATATATATATATATATATATATATATATATATATATATATATGTAATAAACTTTGAAATCCAAGAGAAAATGGTTTAGAATCAGGTTTACCCATCACCCTGGGGTGAAAGGGAACAAACAATTGTTCAGACTTTCTAATGGGTTTACGATACTACACCAAACACTGAAGATGAAAATATAAAACACCACCCAGCTCCATTCCACTGTCTTTATTACACTTTAGTGCCTCAGCAAAAAAAGCCTTCAGGAAGTGATCTTTTATTTGCCGAGGTGCTAAAGTGTAATAAAGACAGTGGAACGGAGATGAGTGTTGTTTTATATTTCTAATGGGTTTAGTCTTGTTCAGATAAAATTTAAGTTGTCTGTGAACATCTAAAGTGTGCAGCACCCTCTCACTGGAGTTTTGACAAGAAGGGAAGAAAGTGAGTAGATGACTAGACTGATTGAGGGACAAGTCATTAACCACTTTAGGCATGAAGGAAGGGGTGGCACATAGGAACACCTAGTCCCTGTGGAAAATCTGAAAAGGTTGGAAGGCCATTAAGGCTTGGAGTTCTGAAACTTGCCTAGCAGAAGTAAAGGTTACTAGTAAAACAGTTTTCCAAGTGCAGAATTTTAAGGAACAGGAAGAAGCAGGCTCGAAGGGAGTCTGGGTCAGCTTTTCTAAGACAAAAGTTAGGTCCCAGGGAGGAGGAGCAGGTTTTTTGGGAGGTCTTATGTGAAGGACGCCTTTTAGAAAAAGTTTGGCCTCTAACCTGGAAGCTAAGGGGGGGGGGGGCAGACATGCAGAAATGGATGACAAATGAGCTTTAACTGAAGAATAATCCAGTCCAACCTGGAGCAGCTCACACAAGAAAGGACTAGATACATATCCACTGGGTGGATCCCCTGGGTTATGAGAAATTTGGTGAATCCAACAAAGCAATTCCTTCTTTAGACAAGGCAGAAGTGGAAGGACAAATTCTAGAGGATGAGCATGATGGAACCAGTGTGTCTTCAAGTACAACTGGCACTTTCACATGTGGAGTCTGGCTAGGGATAGCATTGGTATTACTGAACGCATGAAGCCTAGCATCTTGAGAAATTCCCTGGCAGTCAGAGAATGTACAGGAAGCAACTGAAGGAAGGAAGGTTGCAGAGATTCCACCTTTTGAGAGGGCAGGAAGGCCATCATGAGGTCAACCCAGGAAATGAGAGGGAGCTGAAAGACTTGCTGAAGTTGAGGGTGAAATCCAGACTGAGGAGCAAGGAGATGCTGGTTTGAAGGTTCTGTTGCAAGGTGACATGATATTCTGCTTGAATGAACAGGTCATCCAGGTAAGGGTAAATGAGAATCCTCTGGAGTCTGCAAAAGGCAATGACAGGAGCCAAACATTTTGTAAATACCCTTGGTGTTGTAGAGAGTCCAAAGGACAAAGCACAGAAATGAAAATGAGAGGAACAACTAGAAAAATGCAAGAATTTCCTGAATAGAGGGTGGATAGGAATGTGAATATATGCATTCTTTATGTCTAAGGAAACCAGGTAAGCCTAGGGTAACAAGAGAGGGAACAGAGTTTGTAGGGTAAGCATCCTGAAGGAGGATAACTGAAGGAATACACTGTGTTGGGACAAGTCTAAAATTGGTCTCCAAGGGCCATCTTTCCTGGAAACTAAGAACATTCTGGAACAGAACCCTTTTCCTCTTTCTACAGCAGGAACCTCCTGTATGGTTCCTAGTGCCTGCAAGTCTTGAATAGCTTGAGGGAAACAGTGGATCTGGTCATTTGGAAGTTGTGGAATCCTCATGGAGGGAGGACTGAATTTCCAAGTCATGTAATATCCTCTTAGAACAATGGACAGGACCTATTTATCTGTGGTAATGCTTGTCCAAACAAAGGGAGTGAGAAAGGCTCTGGAAAATGGGGATTTCAGAGGAGGTTGCCAGGTGGTCATAGACCACTTGGCTTGTCTGGAAAGGGGTCATTTTGAGCAGAAGATGGCTGAGACCTAGGAGCTGTCTGCCAATGTGTGGTCTTCTTGTGTTGTTGGGAAGGTGTACAGGTTTTCTTCCTAACAAAATTAGTTCTCGTAGGATAGTTCCTATGAAATTTAGGAACTGGGGAGACAAAAATATATTTAAGATCCTAAAGTTCTTTTCCATTCTGTTTTAAGGATTTGAAGAGAGCTGCAGCATTAGAACCAAAAAAGGCAGTGTTGTCCAGAGGTGCATCCATAATCTTTGCCTTAAAATCCTCAAGCAAAGGCTCAACCTCAGCCAGGAATATCTGCTGAGGACTGAACCAGATGCTGCTGATCTAGCAGACACATCTGCTGCATCATAACAGCACTTAATGGAATGTCTAGGAACATGGGAGGACAGTCCCAAGAGAGAGAAAAGCTGGGGTTTTGCTGCAGAGTATGGGAGGTCATTCAGTAATTTAGAGGCCTGCGAAAGAAGACCCAGAACATACTTGGACATGTATGTCTGATAATTAATGACCCTGAAGGCCAGAGTGTAAGAGGTGTAGACCTTTTTTCCAATTGTCCCTATCATTTCAGTTTTCTTATCTGAGGGGAAGAATTGGTAGAGGGCAGTAATTTGGCCATTTTGTCAGCAGACAGAGAGAGCACTGCTGGGGCTGCAGGAGAACATTTATACAGATAACTACTGTCCTCAGGAACCTTATAAAACCTGTCTAGCCTTTTAGGAGTAGGAGGTTGAGGATCAAGATATTTAGATGCTACCAGAAAGGCATCTTGAAAGGCTAGCAAGACAAGAGGGATGGCTGAGTGAGAAGTGTCAATTTGTAAGAGGTCATAATACCTCTTTTGAACCTCTGAGACCTGTGAGCTTTCCCACTTGAAGTAGTCCCTCATTTTGGAGATAGTCTCTCCAAAGGAAATATATTCTACAGGAGAATTCTCGCCATTGGAATCTACTTCAGGTGAGGTATATTCCAGAGGAGAATCAATCTGAGCGGAGTAAGCCAGAGATTCATCACAGCATGATTCGTCTTCCTCAGAGGACTCAGGTTCAGCAGATGGGGGAGGGGATATAGGAGATGCTTGGGTAGGAGGATGCAATGTGGAAGGCCTAAGTGCCATGACAGTATTTAAAATCCTTTGAGAAAAGGCTTGCCAGTCTGGGGAAGACTCTAGACCGGCAGACACCTGTTTTTGTTTTCTCTTGACAGGAAGGCCTACCCTAGGCTAGGAAGGAATAGCAGCCATAGGCCTGGGCTCCAGATCAGATGTCAGCACAACCTCAACTGAAGAAGCAGGAGAGGTACTGTGAGGAACATTAGAATGAGCGAGTAGTGGTTCCCCCTTACCTTCCATAACAGACATCTGCAAAACCTACGCAGACATGCTGTAGGAACCATCCCTAGTGGCTTATGTATCAGTACCCGCTGGAGGAGGATGCACTGAAGGAGGAGGACTCGACACCGTATGTACTTCTGGGCCTTCACTGGTCTCAAGAGGGATGTCCGAGATCATAGGTTCAGCCGAAGATTCAGGCCTTACCTTTTTCGTCTTCTTCATCGAAGGCTCACCCAACGGACCAGCAGCACCTTCCATACCTAATGCTAGTTGCTTCAGTTTCTGATTCTCAAGGTATAAATTAAGGGCAGACAGACGACTGCGGAGGGCTTTAGGAATGAGCTCATGACAAATGGCACAGGCCTTGTAATCGTGATCGGGCCAGAGACAAAAAAAAAAAAAAGGCACTGGTCGTGGTTGTCTTTGTCTGGAATCTGTCTTCCACAGCGGCATTTGGCCTTTGTGGATGACATTAACCTCTAACAAGAATTCAGTAGCAAAACCGTAAAACAGATTTCCCAATGGGGCACTTATCTGAATGAAGATAAACTTTTGGCGATCAGACAGACGGCTGGAAGATGTCATCTGGACTGGCGGTACAGAACTTCTGGGAACAGAACATGCAGATATCACTTTTATGGCCGACGCTCAACTGTTCTGTGTGCTCTGTCACAAGTACCTTGCAGTAGCTTAAGTCTTTGGTATACTGGCCGGTCGTTTGGGTTGCATAGGTGGAATCTCCCACATATTAAGAATACTGCAAGATGGGAATAGAAGAACATTGCTACCTTTCCTGCAATAAAAATAGCTATGATACTCATGTGCATTTACTGTGGCATTCCTAATCAAAATGTTGTTACAAATAGCATTCTTCCTCCTCTGTAAAACTGTCAGCTGGATTTAACCATACATTACCTGGTTTCATTCTTTAAGATTACTGCACTTACATCTTCTGCTACAGGGAAGGTTACCTGACATGTGGAATTTATTCACTGAGTACTATTCAGAGTGCTGATATCCATGCACTGCTGTCAAGCTTCTCTGTGCTAAGGAAAGCATCCATATTACATTTTTAACTTTTTTTTCCTTAGGGAGTGAACAGTGTTTGTGCACTGTCAAGATGCAAATGCAAACGGTATTATAAACAAAAAAACAGAGAAGTTAATTCAGTCAATGCGTTACCTAGCAATGACCAAACCAAAACTGCATTACAGTGATACAATCATAGGTTCATAGGTGTGTACCAGACTAATGGCGCTGGAGCCTTTACAACCCTAGCCGGGAAAGATTGCCCAAGCACTGTGCCACCTGATGTTAGTTCACAGCGCCCCTAAAATAAACACCTCTGCCATGTTTTCAACCCGAGTCCAACAAACCTATAGCACACACTGCATTAACCCCACCACACCACACAAATCTGAGATATACATGTCCCCTTTCCAGAACTGAACAGAGCAAACCAAGGTGTAGATATGCTGGCATGTTTCCTTACAGGCTGAGCTAACAGTCAGCACTCGTCAATCATCACTCTCACATCTACTTGCAACATCAGAAATTTAATTTCTTGCACAGATTATCAGAACTGTAGTTAATGCTCATATGCTGTTAGCAATACTGAGGATAGTTGAGTTTTAAACACATGGATGTACCAAAATGTGTGAAAATGTTTTCAGAACTCCCTCTGTAAAATTATCAGTTAATTGGATTTGGATTCGAACCCTGCATACACCTGTTCTATTTCTCCAAACTCACTTCACTTATAACTTGTGCCAGAGAGGAAGTTACCCGACAGCTGCATTTTCTTGAGCATTAACCAGACTGCTGATGGCCACACTCCAGCACCAGGCTCGTTTGCATTACATACAGAAGGCATCTGAAATTAAATTTTTCATTTTTTTCCTTAGAAAGTGAACTGTAGTTCACTGCCACAGACCGCTGCCAATCCAGAGTGTGCAACATCAAATGGCTTGGAAATGTTGAACAGAAAAGAAAAAAACTACTGAAAAAGAGGAAACATCATTAAACAAGTAGTGAACATGTAACATTCTGATATCTCCTCAACTTTATCATCTTTCAATAGGAACATATGCTTCTTAGACATTATTTATGTTCACATAAAACATTTTTGGTTTAGAACCCCCCAAAGAAGCAGAGCAGTCCCAAAACACATCTGAGATTTGTATCAGTATGTACCACACACACACACACACACACACACACACACACACACACACACACACACACACACACACACACACAGTGAAGATAAAAATGAGGTTACATATACTCAAGATGTGACACAGTATCAATGGACATTGCAGGTGTAACAGAATCAGGTTCTGAACTTTGTGAACTTTGTCTTGTGTAACTTGCAGTGACATGTGTGAATGGTTGTAATACTGGCAACAGGGAAGATAATCGTTCCTCGTGCAATATAAAATTTTAAAAAATTCAAAACTGCAGCTCTTTTCTTTATTTTGTGATTATTCTTTTATCTATGCTTTTCTAAGAAGACTGCTATGTGATTTGCCTTACAGTTTATGATCCAATGAGTAATCTACCTCCTTATAATTGCAGGCACAATGTACTCAGAGGCAGAAACTGTTGTCAAACAATTCATAGAAATGTTAGGAATGTTGGTCTCATAAGTCAGTCAATGTAGTCACAAACTTCCTTGCAACTCCTTTCTCCTTGACTCACCTCTGGTAAGTGTACATCAAAGAGGAGAGTAGTGACTGTAAAAACCTAATTGTTCTTACAATAAGAGTAATCAACCACACTTGCAAGCACTTAGCAGGCAAGTCAGTGCTTGTCCTTGCAGACGCAGGGTATGTGCATGCAATCGTGTATATCCTTACACCAGGTTTACATTCCCTGCATTTAGTGCAGATTTTGGAATCCATAAAAACTAATGAATTCAAACCCCATTTGAATAGTCACAGAGCGCACAGGACTGAATCTGCACTATATCAAGGTAATCATGTAGGCAAGGAAATTGTATCGTTGTAGGAGAGACTAGATTGAGAAGACTGCAAGCTATTTGCTTGCAAAATCTATTTCAAGTGTCACAACTAACTTGTTGCAAAAGTGTGTTGCCTTTTTTTTTTTAATTATATTTCAACCTTAATGATGGATTGCATTTCACAATACACCCATAGGTTTAATGTCTGTATTGTTTACTGCTTGCTGGTGGCACAGACATGTATCAGTTATGTTTTCCATTACAAATGTTTATGGAAAATATAACATGACACAGCTGAAACATTTCTATGTCCATCCAGCCAGTTATTGCAGAAGATTGTTTTATCATTTACTTGCAAAGTCAGGGGTTTGACGTTTGTGACCCGCAAAATGTGTTAAGACAGTGATATGTAACTAACCACCCTCTACACAAGTGGACATCCAAGAACAGTTTTAGCCATTTCTAATGGAAAGGTTTACATTGCTTTGGTTAATGCTGTAATGTACTACTCAGTTACACACCTGTTGTCCTCCTTACATAATCTGTACAATTGCTTTTTATTCTTTTTGTTTTGTGTGTGGAGTTTTGTATCTACTTGTATATACTAATATGACACTTTATTTTCTAAATTATTTTGTACATGATGGATGCATACATTCATACACACACATTTGTTTAGCAATTCTTGGTGTCTTAATTGTGTAGTATGCATTTATTTTCAACTCATATAAGGTTATGGTGTCCAAGACATCTACATACTGCAAAATGTCATACAGTGCTGCAGAGAAAGAAATTATCATCTAGGCACTACGTCGACATGGCTCCTTCCTCTTACAAAGAGGCAGAGGTGACAAGTACTGCTGTTACCATATCTGGGGACAGATGGTCAACTATGTAAATGGCGCCTTCGCAATACATATCAGAAAATGTGACAAAGGGCCAGTGACATAATAATGTACGTGATATGCAGGGCATGTGAAGTTGGTTGGGAACATATGGCTGCGGGTGTGGGGGGGGGGACTAACAAACTCCAGTGACTGGAGTTCCTGTCCACTATCAGACATTACAAACACCTCAGCATAGGATACACAAAATTGTTGATACTGGTTTTGACATGGAGGACAACATCAGTGTGTACACTGCAGAACTTCCAAGTATGCAACAGAAATCAATAATTTGCACTCATTGTTTTTGGTGTTAGGCTTGCCCTCATGTATTCTGCCTACCACCACCACTCTGTGCTAGTGATGATGACTTTTTCCTGCCCTTTGCACATTTTTTATTTACTTATGGTTGCATATATATGTGTGGGATGCTTGATGCACATTATTGTGCAAATACCATAGCTGGATACTGCAGACATCAGTCATAATGTATTAATGACATTACTGTACACATTCCAGATGTCTCACCCTAGGGACATACAACTACTTGCATATGGGACTAAGCAGTTATCTAAATTTTTTTTCCAAACAGGTTCCACATGTACCTTGGGCTTCAGATGAGGGCGGAAGTTGTTGCAAACTTCCTATAATGTGTCCCCATCTACACAGTATTGCTCTGCAATTTTTCTGTGTCATGCAGTCCATGCCAAGTCAAACAAAGAATAAAAAACCCTCCTCTTCTTCTTCTTGGTATAGGTCTGTCAGCAGCAGCAGCTTTAATTAAAGCCTGGTGCACATACGGGTTTATAATAGCAACTGCTAACATTTTTTTTCTTTTCTCAAGTGCAATCATGGCTGTAATCCAAATAGTTTTTGATTTCAGGGAAAATGGTTACAATAAGGGTACACAGTTGCTTTATAGCTTCCTGAATAGTTCTGCCATGTCACTTCTCTAGAATTTGAAATGTAGCAGAGGACAATCAACAGGAGCAAAGCATGAATACACAAAAGGAAAGGCTGCTCATAAAAACCTTTCAAAAAGACTTCAAAATGTGTTTTTAAAGGTACTACTACATTTATTTTATATATGTATACACAAAACAGCAACACACTTCTAGGCAGATTTAAGATTCAATAGCTTTCTGCTCAACTGGCTTCAGCTTCTGATATACAACTAGTTCCCCAGTGCTCTTCAGGAAAGTGTTAGCATATTCTTCTTCATTTGGGAGACATTGTGGTAACTTCAGAGGCTGTACCCTATATAAAGACACAAATACAGCACATTAATGCAATGCTAGTGTCATTTTCATCCATTATTGTAATTTTTACTCACGTTATCCAAGCAATCCACTAGGTAAAAAGGTCTGTTTATATAAAAAAGCATTGTACTGTAGCATTGTCTAGCTAAGAGATTTCCTCTGGAATGCACAATAATGAAGCTGAGAATGAGAAAGACCAGCCAACGACTGCAGGCATATGCTTATTTGCAGTGCACTGTCTTAGTCCTCTCTGATAAACTGCCTGTGTTAAATCTAACATTCTAACAGCACAGTTCTACAATTTTTGAGCTTTCTTTAATGCAGACTAATCTTACTATATCTATAAGCTATTTCTTTTTGAAACAAAGAGAAAGTACAGTTGTGTAAAATCTTACCATACAATAGATGTCCTCCTCTTCACTCTTGCAGTACTCTTTACAATAAGGATCCTGTGCCAAGGGTAGCCCAACATCCAGCCAGTATACAAAAGCCTTTAGGTTGTAATAGGTATGCCGTACATCATATGTATGCTCTCCGCGTAGTGTGTAAAGCTGACGTCTGGATGTACCATCCTCAGAACTGAAATGCTCCAGCAGGAACGACAGTCCAAGGATCCTAGTAGGTAACATGCACATCCAGAAGGAAAATGGACCAGGGGAGGAGGGAGAGAGTGAATAGTGCAACAGTGAAGAGAATGACATCTACCGTTATGGAAAGATTTTACATAGCTGTACTATGTGCTTCCATATCACTGTTGCAGTATTCTTGACAACAGGGACAGTGCAATAGCTCAGAAAGAAGACTGGGTGGAGGAAGGGCCAGCATAGCCTTCTAGAAAGCCATGGAGAATGGCCCTAGCAAAACCAGCTCTGGCCATAGAAATCATTTCCAACTTGTAGTGCTTGGTAAAGGTATGCACAGAAGTCTACATAGCTGCCTCAAGAATAAAATTATATCCAAACTCTTGAAAAAACATCACCAGAAGAAGCCACAGTTCTAGTAGGATGAGCCATAACACAAGAAGGAAGGCTCTTCCTATGAAAGGAATAGCAAAAATAACTGTTTTTTGCTATCCAATAAGAAATGGTTTTCTTGTAAACGGCCAAACCCAGAGACCTAAGATGAAAAGAACCAAAACGCCATTTAGATTTCTGAAAATCATTAGTCTTACCCAAATAATATCCAAGTTGTCTATGCCAATCCATGGTGTGCAAAACCTTCTCACTGGCAGACTTCAGAGAAGGGAAAAAAGTGGGCAAATGAACAGATTAAGAGAACTCATTAACCACCTTGGGCACAAATGAAGGATTAGTAGGAAGGGACACCCTGTCCTTATGGAAAACTAAAAAAGGAGGAACAGCCATAAGGGCATGCAGCTCAGACACTTGCCTGGCAGAAGTGAGGGACAAAAGAACAGTCTTCCAAGAACAATGTTGCAAGGAAGCTAAAGCAGCAGGCTCAAGAGGAGCCCACATCAATTTTTCTAAAACAAAATTAAGGTCTCAGGAAGGAAGGACAGGCTTCCTGGGAGGCCTAATGTGAAGGATGTCTAAGAAATTATTTGGCCTCAAATCTAGAGGCTAAAGGGGGAGTCAAAGGTACACAAGCAGAGATAGCTAATAGGTGGGGGACTTAACAGAAAAATATGCCAACCCAGCATTGAACAATTCACACAGATAAGGGAGAGCCAAAGGAATATCCACAGTAAGTGGATCCAGGCTACGAGAAAGACACCAAACATAAAACCTCTTCCACTTGAATAAGTAAGACTTCCTAGTAGTGGGTTTCCTGGCCTCCTGCAGGACCCAAAGCATGTCCTCAGAAAAAAAGTGTCTACAGAGGACCAAAAGCCCATCACCCACAATGTCAGTTGAAGAATGGACAGTGAGAGGTCCCTTGTCTTGTGGGAGTATGTCCACCATGTGAGGTACGTTGGGATGATTGCCCTTGGTAAGATGCAGAAGAGGAGGGAACCAATGCTGTCTGGGCCAAAAGGGAATCACCAGCAAGATTTTGGGAGCATCCTGAACAGCACTTTTTGAAAGAAGAAGGGGAGGGAAGGCATAAAGAAACATCCCCTTCCAAGAAAAAGACAGAAGGTCCACTTTCCAAGACAGATGGCATGGGGCTCGGGCACAAATTAGAGAAAGTTGTCTATTTAGAGGGGAGGCAAATACATCTGCTTGAGGAGTACCCCACTGGTGGACAATGTCCAGAAACATGTCCCTGAGAAGCATCCACTCATGGGATTGTGTTAGGGACCTGCTCAGAGAATCTGCCACTATGTTCTGATCTGAGGGAAATGTAAACTGCCTTAAGGGTCACCTGATACTGGATAGCTAGCTCCCAAACTTGAAAGGCTAGCCTGCATATGAGATATGACCTTACCCCCCTCCTTACTTGTTGACATACCACATCACCGTCGTATTGTCTGTGAGAATCCTGAGGGGTCCTGGAAGGAAAAGAGAATGAAAAGCCTGAAGTGCCAGCAAAACAGCTCTCATCTCTTTGACGCTGATGTGGTCTTTATTTTGTTGAAGTGACCAAAGGCCTTGCACCTTCAGAGGGCCATAAGAAGCCCCCCATCTCACATCTGAGGCATCTTAGTTCCTGAGAGGATGAGAATGTTGAAGCCAAACTGACTTTAGAAACTACTGGAGCTTTCTCATGTGGAGCGTGGCTAGAGGAAGCACAGGAATGGTGGAAGCCATGTAACCCAGAGCCCTCAGAAATTCTCTGGCTGTGACAGAAGCCAGAGGAAGAAGGGATTGAAAGAAAGCAATGAGAGTTAAGGTCTTGGGAGGAGGCAGGGATGCCAGCATTGAAACAGTCTGGATTCTGCATCCCAGAAAAACATGAACATAAGGAGGTGTCAGGAAAGATTTCTGGAAATTTATAGTAAACCCAGGCTTTGCAGGAGAGAAATGGCAATGTGTAGATGCTGAAGTTAAGATCTCTGGAGAGGAGGCCTGAATAAGCAGGTTGTCCAGGTAGGGAACGACCCGTATCCCCCTTAACCTGCAGAAAGCAATCACAGTAGCAAGGCATTTAGTGAAGACCCTTAGGGCAAGTACAGAGGCCAAAGGGCAAAGCAGTGAACTGAAAATGCCAGGAAGCAACAGAGAAATGTAAAGACTTCCTGAAAAGGGGATGAATAGGAATGTGTAGATAAGCATCCTTGAGATCCAGGGAAACTGGAAAAGCCTGAGGAAGTAGCAGAGGAAACAAGTTTGAAGGGATAGCATTTGGAAGGAAGGGACCTTCAAAAAGTTGTTTAGCTGAAAAAGATTCAGAAAGAGGCTCCAGGTGACTTCTTTCCTGGGGACCAAGAACATTCTGGAATAAAACCCCTTCCTCTTTTGAGGAAATGGAACTTCCTGAGTAGTTCCCTGAGCCAACAGGCCCAGAAGCACCTTGAGAAAAAAGGGCAGTTGTTCCTGAGGAGGCTGAGGAATGCCCAGAAAAGGGGGACGAGATTTACAAACCATGTAATAACCCTGGTAAATTATGGAAAGAACTCAGGAGTCCTGGGTGATCTTTAGCAAAACAGGAAAGGATAGAGACAAAGATGCAGAGAAAGAGGAATGTGACTGAGAACAGGGCAAGTCTAGACAGCACCTGGTTTGTCAGGAAAAGGAGGCAACTGAGCAGGAGGAGTTTGGATAGCCTTAGCAGGGGGGAGACCTACCACATTTTTTACCTTTGTCAGGGGAGCAAAACTGTCTAATTTCTGTAAGGCCTTGTCCTTTTCTTGGAAGGACTTAAACAGCTCCGCAACAGCAGTACCAAACAAATGCTTATTATCCACAGGGACATCTATCAGTTTAGTCTTGATTTCATCAGGCAAAGGCTGAAGTCTGTGTCAGGAATACCTCCTCAAAACAGATCTGAAAACAGAAGCCTTAGATGAAGCATCAGCTGCTTTTGGGAAACAAAGTAAGAGCAAAAGCTTCCCCT
>NC_056735.1:152099991-152192491 GCF_019279795.1 Protopterus annectens | reverse complement strand
AGTCCTCTTGTGTTTGCCTGTACCTCTGAAAAGTATATGCCGAACAGGAGGTGTCCTTGGACTGAGTCCTGGGGCACGCCACTTGTAACTGGTTTAGAGTCAGACCTTGCTCCCTCAACTCTTACCATGTGGCTTCTGCCCTTGAGCCAGTTGTCAACCCATCTTGTGATGTAGGGGTTTATGTTCAGGCTGGTGAGCATGTCTATAATACCTGAGTGGGGAATGGTGTCGAAGGCATTTGCAAGGTCTAGGTAGGCTGTGTGGACCACCTTTCCCTCATCTATAGCCTTGGTAACTGTCTCAAAGAAGTCCACCAGGTTTAGAAGACATGATCTGCCCTTAACAAAGCCGAACTGGGAAGGGTCCTGTGTTTGGAGGTTTCCAATGTCTCTGTTAATGAGATCCGTAATGATGCGCTCCATAGCTTTGCAGACCAAGCTAGTCAGGCTTATAGGGCGGTAGTTCCCATGGTCCATTGTGGCTCCACCTTTGTGGAGTGGAATAACCGTTGTGCACCATTCTGTGGGCACATACCCTAGTGGAGAGGCTGAGTTTAAACAGTGTGTTTAGCTGAGGGGTTAGTTCATCTTTGAGCTCATGTAGGACGCAGCTGTGGACACCGTCCGGTCCCATTGATGCTGATTTGGCTTTAGAGAGGGCTGTTTTAACCTGAGTGTCTGTGATTTCAGGGGCACTGTTATAGTTATGGGCCCTTTTGGGGGTGAGAGGAGGGTGAAGTTAGCACTGAACCTGTCTGCCAGGATGTTGGCTATATCTGTCGGTTCAGTGTATTTTGTGCCATTCTGCACTAACTCCGAGCAGATCTGAGAATTGCCACTTAGATTCTTGTCATAGCTAAAGAATGCCTTGTGGTTATCTTTGGAGTCCATGGCAATTTTTCTTTCGAAGCTAGCCTTGGATGATGAGGGAACGTAGTTCCTTGCTGATGCTGATCAGGGATATCTTCCCTTCTTAGGATTTTATTATTTTCTGTACTAGTTTCCTCCTTCTATTGTATAGCTTGTTTATGGCAGGGGTCCACCAGTCTGGTTTCCTTTTCTTGGAGGAGTTGGTTTTGGTTTTGTTTAGGATAGCACGATCCATGCATTCTTGTAGGTGCCCGTAGAGTTCATTAGTAAAGGATTTCGCAGCTTGGACAGCGTTATCCTTTAACATGGGGGCTTTGAAACTTCCCACCTCGGTCTTAAGTAACGTGAAGTTTGCTTTTGAAAAGTTTTTCACTGTGGTTTCTTTGACCGGGGGTGGTGGTGGAATGTGGATATCCAGAGTGATTAGTTCATGGTCAGATCTAACCAGTGAGGGGTTGACCACCGGTGTGGAACACTGGTTGCCCATGTTGGTGATGACCAGATCCCATATGTTGTCACCTCTGGTGGGGGTGTTGACCATTTGATCCAGGGCGTTTGAGTTTATAAATTCTAGGAAATGTTGGGCAAGGGAGTTTGTATTTGAGTAGTTCTCCCAGTTAATTTTGGATAATTAAAATCACCCAATATCAGGGTGTTTAGTAGGACCTTTTATGTTTCCCACTATTTCCAGGAATGCGGAGTGGGGGTCCTGGGACATGGCTGGTGATCTGTAGCAAGCTATAATTTGAATAGCAGTTTTGCCCATTGTTAGTTGCACGTGGATGATCTCTGAAACATCGTGCTGTGCCACTAACCTGGAGCTGTGGGTATCCTTGATGAATATGGATACTCACCCGCCTTTTGTATTTCGGTCCGGGTTTTATGGCCGAAATGTATGTTATGAGTTGTAACCTGGTAGTGCTGGAGTGCTGTCTGGAACCTTAAACCAGGTTTCTGTTGCTGCACATATATCGATTTTTCTCCATACTGAGGAGTGCCTCGAGTGCGTGCATTTTGAGGTTTAAACTTCTGGCATTGAGTAGCATTACCCTCAGTTCTTTGTTACTTGTGCTATTTACGGCAGTGGGTTTGTCTTTTGAGCCTTGCCTAAAAAAGGCACTATGGGGGTAACAAGAGCCTTGACCAGTATTCGAAAGCCTAAGGGTGACAGGTGAAAGCTGTCTGTAGCGAAGCAGCATGGTTTGTTGAGCATGTCATCCCAGGCTAACAGACACTGGATCCACTTTGAATGACACCAGAAGCTTAGCCAATTGTTGAAATTGATAATTATTTCTCTATACCATGGTATCATTCTTGATGAGGGCAGGATACTACACAGGGTCATACCGGCCTGGGCTGCGTGATCAGAGAGCTCCTCCATGTCTCTTTTCATGTAGTCCAGGGAGGTACGGCTCAGGTCATTCGCACTAACATGGACAATGACAAAGTCATATTTTTACTTGTTCTGGAGTGACCTGAGTGCTTGTGTTATGTGGCGGATCCTGGAACCCGACAGGCAGCAAACAGTAACCTTCTCCTTGTTCAGCCTAGTGAGTGGGACATCAGTGTGCCTGACTATAGAGTCACCTATTACTAGTGTGTTGGGTATGTTATTTTGCCTTAATGGCTGTGATTGTGTGACACACTGGTTTTGTGAAGTATGTGTTTCATGGTTTGTGTTGGGGGGGGTGGAGGTTGCTTGGATGTCTGCTTTGGAGGTCTCTGTTGCTTCTGCAGATTTTTATTTAGAGCCTCCCGAGTATGTTTTTGTGTATTTATGTGTTTTTTTGCCAATGCTGGTTTCATAGGTCTATGTGAGACCTCTTGACTGCCTGGTCCAGTCTTGGTTTGAGAGAGCTTAGCCTCCAGTTTGGTTGTATAATTGCATCTCTCGCATGTATTCGTGTTTGGTGGAAGGAGGAGAGGGATGTTCGTCGTGTAATACTGCTGCAGTCATCACACTTGGGGTTATCCTGCCGTCAGGCGGACCCACAATCGGCAGAATCCCAAAGTCCTGGTCCGGCGTCGGTTGTCGTCGCTTCTTCCCTTATGTCAGTGCGACAGGGGTATAAAAGAGGCAGCCGATGCCATTTTCTCCAGTCTTTCTTGCCACGCGGTACCCGAAGCGGAAGCAGTTCGCAAGTGCCGGTCAGCCAGCTCCTGAGATTTTCGAATCGAATTTCAGCCCAAAGTCTTCTCTAAAGCTAAGTACCCCGTTGGGGAAACTTTTCTTGCCTCAGACCGGTCAGACAAAGTTAATAATTGCATTTCTTGTGGGAAGCAAATACCTCATAAGGATTTTCATTCGTATTGTATTCCTTGCCTAGGCCCAGACCACGACGTCTCTGGTTGTCGGTTTTGTGCTAGGTTCAACAAACGTACAATCAAGCGTCGGGCAGATTTCACCCAACATTATTTTAGCAGAAAATTTAATTATAGCATGTCGTCGGAGCAACCGACACCAGCAATGATTAAAAAACGCAAGGATAAGGACAGGCAACCAAGGCCAAGACCAGATACCGAGGCCTCAGCAAGGCCTGCCGCCGGTTCTCCGGTTTTCAGCAAGGTGCCTACGCAGCCCCTGACAACAGCAGATTTAGAAATTCTGACAGCCTCCCAGACCGAATCAGCTGGGCCTCGGGAGCCGGTTCCATCTCACCCCTCGGATGCCAACCCTGATGGTGATCCGGAGATTTTGGACAGGCCTTCGTTTTCTGAAGGTGTCTTCAAACCAACAACTATCTCTATTACGTCTTATGCTAAACTTAAAGCCCCCTTAAAAGTTAGGAAACCGGGTCCACAGTCCCCCCCACAGGCCCCTATGCCTAAAAAACAGATGCTTAAGATGGCTGAGGATTTAATTACCCTTATCAGGGACTCGCAACCCCCTCCTGACAAAAGGCCTACACTGGAGGAAGATTATCCTTCTTCTGACCAAGCATCCATTTCCTCAGCTAACTCTGAGGACCAGAATTATTCCTTCCCTCCTTATGAAGACTCAGATGCTGAAAGAGTCCATTCCCTCTGCCCCCCCCCCCCCTGAAGACTACTCTTTTGGGGAAACTTTACACATCATGAGGGAACACTTCCACTGGGAAGGCCAAGATTACTCTGACTCTAAGAAAAGACTCCGTGAGTTTCTTTTTCTCCCACAGCATAAACCCCTTGCAATTCCTCCAGTTTTATACATTTTGGATGATGTTTACACCAAATCTAGTCTAAACACAGATTCCTTACCTCCTGCACCAGCTAAACCAGACAGATACTACCGAGTTCCTGATTCTCATACGTTTCTATATAAAAGCCCTGTTGCAGACCCCAAAACCATTTCCCAGGGTCCCAAAGGGATTAAGGCCTCTACTGCTAAGAATCCACTACCTTCTGAAAGAGATTCCAGAGCATTAGAAAGATGGGGGAAGAAAGTGTATATGTCTGCCACTTTGGCCATGAGGGCCTTAAACTGCCAATTCCACATGCTAAAATACCAGCAGTACTTGATTACACAGTTAAAACAGAAAATGAGCCCTCAGACAGATCAACCTGATTTCAAAGAGATGCAGGATTTGCTGCATGCAGCAGAACAGGTGGGAAAGCATACCTTACAGTGTGGTTTTGATTAATTGGAAGCCTCATGTAGAGCAGCTGTCACAGGATCTGTAATACGTAGACATGCTTGGCTAAAAGAGCAAGCCTTACCAGAACATGTCAAAGCAAAGTTATTGGAGGCTCCATTGCAGAAAGATGTGTTATTTGGTGTCAAAGCAGAGGACGTTTTAAAGAAAATGGAAAAAAGGCAAAAATCTATGCAGACAGTTAAAGATTTTTTACAGGTACAACCTCCCCGTTTCAGCAGAAACTGGCCATCAAAAAACTGGTCCTTTCCTGCATCAGACAGACCCCAAAGGGGTAGGTACAGGCCAAGGGGCAGAGGCCAGCCACAAGGTTCTTTCAGGCCTAGACAATGGCACACAACAACTCAGAGGTGGAGACGAAAGATCTCAACCCTTCAGGAAAAAACACAATGACTTCCCTCTTCACCTTCCAAGCAAGATTGTTCTGGCAGCACCTTTGGGAGGAAAACTGGCTCTATTTCCACAAAATTGGCGCATCATAACAAAGGACAAATGGGTTCTGGATATCATTACCCGAGGCTACAGATTTCATTTTCACAATTTACCACGGATGAGAGGCATGCCAAATCTGCCTCCAAACCAATGGGCAGAGGCACAAATGCAAATTTCAGCTCTCATGGATATGAAAGCAATTCAAAGGGTACCTACAAAGGAGCAAGGTCAAGGTTTTTACTCAAGACTATTTCTAGTACCAAGAAAGGACAAAGCCTGGAGACCCATTTTAGACCTCTCAATTCTAAACACTTACCTGGAGGTACCCAAATTCAAAATGCTCACACTACTGCAGCTTCTTCCCATGCTGGGCAAGGAGTCTTGGCTGGTAATGTTGGACCTCAAAGAGGCATACCTGCATGTCCCTATCAGACAAGATTGCAGAAGTTACCTCAGATTTTTGGCAGGTACAAGGCATTATCAATTCTCTGCATTGCCCTTTGGCTTATCTACTGCGCTCAGAGTATTTATGAAATGCCTGGCATTAGTAATTGCATACTGCAGACAACGAGGAATACAAATTTATCCATATCTGGACGACTGCCTGATCCAAGCGGACAGCAAGGCCATTCTATTACAGCATCTGGCATTTGTAACAAAGCTGCTAAGTTGCCTAGGGTACACAGTAAACAAAAAGAAGTCAAAGCTAATACCCTCACAAGACATAATATTCCTGGGTGCCAGCTTAAATACAACGGCCCAGATGGCTTATCTCACACCAGACAAACAAAAACAACTGACTCAAAACTTCAAAAAGATGGCAACTTTTACCCAGCTCACTGCAAGGAAAATCCTGCAGGCATTGGGGTTCATGGCATCTTGCATTCAACTAATTCCACATGCAGAGCTGCATATGAGGAAATTACAATGGTACCTGAAAAGTGTATGGACTCAACACAGGCACAGCCTCGAAACAAGTATACCTCTCATCCCCTGCCTTCAAAAAGAGTCCCTATGGTGGGCTCAAGCATGTCTAATAAGCAAGGGTCTTCCTTTTGTCTTACCTCCAGCAAACCAAACTATGACAACAGATTCTTCAGACTACGCCTGGGGAGCACACATGACAGGACAGTGCATACAGGGCAAATGGTCCACAAAACAAATGCATCTACACATCAACCAAAAGGAGATGCTAGCTGTGCAAAATGCACTGACAGCCTTCAAGGACCTCTTGCATCCAGGACAACTACTAATAAGGACAAACAACACCACAGTTATGTGGTACATAAACAAACCGGGAGGAACACACTCCTACCCTTTATGCAGACAGGCAATGACCTTGTGGAACACAGCATTGACTTTCCAAGTACAACTGCAAGCACAATTCCTGCCAGGAAAGGAAAACATATTGGCAGACGAATTAAGCAGAAATTTGGCAGATCCTCATGAGTGGAGACTACACCCACAAGTATTTTCAATGATAACTCAAAAGTGGGGACACCCAGACATAAATCTATTTGCCTCCCCCAACAATTGCCAACTACAGAAATTTTGCACAAGGACTTATCATTCCCTAGCCTGGAAAGTGGACGCCCTATCATTCAGTTGGACAGCATTGACAGTCTATGCCTTCCCACCACTACCTCTCTTGACCAAGGTATTACTGAAAGTCAGATCAGAGAGACCTCAAATGATCCTCATTGCTCCGGACTGGCCACGTCAGCACTGGTACCCATTACTAAGGACCTTGACTCACAGCTCTCCATGGATTTTACCTCAATTCCCACTTCTGTTGACTCAGCAAAACTCTCAGATCCTTCACAGTCAGCTCAGGACTTTAAATTTAGCTGCATGGAGAATACCTTGAATTATCAATCAACACTTCTCTCAAAGGACGTCCTGAATGTCATTTTGGAGGCCAGGAGGCCCAGCACCAGAAAAACTTACTCAGACAAATGGAAAAGATTTTGTTCATGGAACCAGGCTAAAGGCCAAAATCCTTGGATACCAAACATTCCTCAAATACTGCAATACTTAACTGAGATGCTACACAAAAGCCTTGCTTTCTCATCCATTAAGATCCATGCTTCAGCCATTTCAGCTCAATATAATATGGATCCTCCCATATTCTCACACCCTTTACTAAGACAGTTTCTCAGAGGGGCTAAGAATATAACTCCCCCCCCCCCCGAAAACCCCCAACGCCAGCTTGGGACCTCAACTTCGTTTTAGAAAAACTAACACTGCCTCCTTTCGAACCAGCCTTCTCAGCAGAACTACAATACTTGTCATAGAAAACAGCTCTGTTGCTGGCTGTCACCTCCGCACACAGGGTCTCAGAACTACAGGCACTTATGGCAGTGGAACCTTTCATCATTTTCCATCAAGACAGAGTCTGTTTACGAACTAACCCTACCTTTATGCCAAAGGTAGTATCCAGTGTGGCTTTGAATCAGACCATTCATTTACCCACCTTTTATCCAAACCCCCAGAATAAAGGAGAAAGACTCCTTCACTCTTTGGACATTCACAGACAGCTTCGTTACTATTTGGATAAGACAAAGACCTTCAGAAAAACTGACCAACTCTTTGTATCCTATGCTGCAGGTTCACAAGGAAAGGCTATTTCAAAGCAGACCATCTCCAAATGGATAGCACATTCTATCTGTCTTTGCTACTCGCACCATGGGAAAGCAGTGCCTGTTAATATTAGGTCCCATTCTACCAGGGCTACAGCAACCTCAGCAGCCTTTCTCAGGGAGGTTCCAACCAAGGACATTCTGGAGGCAGCTACTTGGAGTTCAGTGCACACCTTTACCAAGCACTACCACCTTCCATTATACTCAAAAACCAGAGCTGGTTTTGCCACTGCAGTTCTGCAGGGCATCCTAGCTTCACCTAACCCAGTTTAGCACCAGCCACCCATCCATAGCTTTGGGATTCAACCCAAGTGTGATGACTGCAGCAGTATTACACGATGAACATAGTACAGTTTTGTACCTACCATAAATGTAGATGTTCGAGTGTATATACTACTGCAGTCCAGGTTACCCTCCCACCATCCCCTCTACATACCAGGGTGTTACTTATAACTCCATGTACATCAATCTAATGGATGCATGCCTATATGTTGTATTTGTTAACAGCTAGTACTATTGTTTATCTACTAAGGTATTTTGCGTAGTTGTTTGGATGCATGCCTATATGGTGTATTTGCTAACAGCTAGTACTATTGTTTATCTACTAAGGTATTTTGCATAGTTATTTGTATTGCCTTCCTAGTTGGGGGCACCTGACATCTGGGGCAAGAAAAACTGAAGAAAATGGTGTTGGCTGCCTCTTTTATACCCCTGTCGCACTGACGTCAGGGAAGAAGCGACGATAACCGACGCCGGACCAGGATTTTGGGATTCGGCTGACTGCGGGTCTGCCTGACGGCAGGATAACCCCAAGTGTGATGACTGCAGCAGTATATACACTCGAACATCTACATTTATGGTAGGTATAAAATTGTACTTTGTCTTTGTACATGAGGCAATTGTAACATTGCCACAGAATGCCCAGATTCACCAGTTGGACCTGAGAGTACACCTGAAACTGCCCTTTGGACATGCCTGGATAGGTACAGTGAACTGTTTTACTGATTGGCTGGTAAGGTCGAATAGAGAGCCTTGTCCTTCTCTACAGTATAGGGGGTTCTAGTGCTAAAGTTTATTAGTGCTTGCTATGAGTTTTGAGCAAGTGCTGGTATGAGAAGTGAATGATTTGAGTGCTTAAGTTGAAAGTTTGTCAAGTTCCAAGGGAAAAACTGAAGAGTTGGGAGGCTGGCCTAATGGTTAAGGTGTTTGCCTTACAAATACAAGGTACAGGGTTTGAATAATTGGCTAGGCTTAAAATGGCTCTCAAGGGCAGTTAGCCTAATACTAACCTATGAGTAGACTTTGTGGAGCCGGGAATAGTTATACCCTAGCTAACTGGCGCTGCCCAGCATGCAAGCCATGCAAATGCGGGTTATATAGCAGGGAAATTAAAGAGATAGAAATTATCCCAAAATGTCCAATAAACTACTAATTTCTGGGGGTTGAAACCACTCCTCCAGGGACAGATAGGATGCTCAAACTCCCTCTCTCACAGTGAACAGAGAAACTTCCTTCTATCCAAGTTAAGGTATGGGCAAACACAGAAACTTGTAACACAGCCCTGAATTCTGCACTAACCTGAAAACTGGACTATACTAGCTTAGAAAGGCGGGAAAACAAGTATATATATATTTTTGTTTTTTTGTTTTCTTCAGGAAATAAAGCAGATAAAATCAAAAAACACTTCAAATGCACAGAAATGCCTATCACACTTGAGTGTGTAGCCTACAACAGTTAAACAGGTAATTTAAACACAAAAATGACTTTGTTAAAGTGCAGGCAGTAAAATAGGTACAATATAGGTTCATAGGTAGGTACTAGGCTATCAGCCCAAGGGCCTGCGTAAGCCTAGCCAACAAGGTTCCCTGGCTTACGCCACCCAAGAAAGTTATTTTCCTGTGCCACTGTCAAGCAAAGACACAGAAGTGATCCCCGGGGTGTATTTCCTATTTCCCATCCATTCATCAAGATTTTTCTTGAAAAGTGCTAATGAACTTTGCTTGACATAGATGTGTAGCCTGTTCCAGTGTATGGGAAATCTCTGGGACAGGAATCTATCCCTCCAGCATGTCCTGTTTATTGTGGTGTCAAGGTTTAGGTCCCTACAGCGTGTAGCTCGCAGGGATTGGGATTTCTTTAGGTGTAGCATGTCCAACAGCTCTGGGTTTGACATAGCTTTATATGTTGGGCAGAGATTACCTTGGAGTAGGCGATATGCTACAGAGTAAAGCTGGAGTTTTTTGAGGAGGTCAGTGTAGGGCATTTGTTTGAGGCCAGTAATCCTCTTTGTGAGGTACTTCTGTGGCCTTTCCAGCTGCTGCAGATGTCTTGTGAGGTACATTCCAAAAGGTGTGTTGTACTCTATAATGGGTCTAATGAGTGTCGAGTAGAGAGGAACGATGACCTCTTTTTTTCCTGGATGAGAACCCTTTTATGATGAGGTGTGCCATGTAGAAGGACTTCCTGACTACTGTGGTGATGTGACTATCAAAGGAGAGACTACTGTCCACCTGGGTCCCAAGGTCTCTTATCACTCATTCGATGTTAAGTAGATTGCTGCCTATGTGATAGTTCATGGGTACAGAGTTTTTACCAAGGGGATGACACTACATTTTTTGGCATTGAGCTTGAGGCCATGGCTCTGACACCAGGCATCTGTCTCGGCGAGGCCCTTCTGTAGGATGTCCACATTATTTGGGGATTTGACTACGGCTCCTAGTTTGCAAACATCTGCAGACTTCATTAGCCAGAGGCCTTCTGTGTTAGCCTGTACTTCAGAGAAGTAGATACCAAACAGGAGAGGTCCCAGGATGGAACCCTGTGGTACTCTACTTGTCACTGTTTTGAAGTCAGATTTGGAGTCTGCAACTTCTACAGTGTGGGTTCTGTCAGTGAGCCAGTTGGCAACCCATCTTGTGACGTAGGGATTTATACCTAGTTTAGTGAGTTTAGCTATAATTCCAGAATGAGGGATGGTGTTGAAAGCCTTGGCAAGGTCAAGATAGGCTGTGTGAACCACCTTACCCTCATCTACGGCTTTGGTGACTGCCTCAAAGAAGTCGATCAGGTTCAGGAGGCATGATCTGCATTTCACAAACCCGAACTGGGTGGAATCCAGAGTTTGGAGGTTACCAATATCTTTGTTTGAGTTCCATGGTGATACGTTCCATGGCCTTGCAGACCAGGCTCATCAGGATAATAGGTCGATAGTTCCCGGGATCAGTGGTGGCTCCCCCTTTGTGGAGTGGGATAACGGTTGCTGTGTGTCATTCAGTGGGCACAAAGCCTGATGTGAGGCTATTATTGAACATGGTGCTTAAGTGGGGAGCCAGTTCGTTCTGAAGTTCGTGTAAAACGCAGCCTGGGATGTTGTCCGGTCCCATGGATGCTGTGTTTTGCTTTAGAGAGTGCAGCTTTTACCTATGTAGTTGTGATTACAGGGACTCTGCATTCTTCCTGTATAGATATGGGCCCTTTAGGGGGTGGGGGGACCACCAGATTGTCTTCTTTTTCTTGGAGGATAGTGTCTTGGTTCTGTTTGGGATAGCACGATCCATGCACTCGTTTAAGTGCTTATAGAGTGCGTTTGTGTAGGATTCAGCAGTTGTAACTGTATTGTCCTTCTGCATGGGTGTCATGATGTTCACCACTTCTGTCTTAAGAAGCATGAAGTTGGCTTTGGAGAAATTTTTTACCGTGGTTTCCTTAATGATAGGTGGGGGTGGGATGTGGATATCAAGGGTGATTAGCTTATGGTCGTATCGGACCAACGTGGAGTTGACTTCAGGTGTGTAACACTAGTCACTCATGTTGGTAATGACTCGGTCTAGGATATTGTTGCCCCTGGTGGGGGTGTGGATAAGTTGATCCAGGGCATTGGAGTTTATGAATTCCAGAAAGCGTTGAGCTAAGGAGTTGGTACACGAGTAGTTTTCCCAGTTAATGGTGGGGTAGTTGAAATCACCCATTATTAGGGTGTTTGGTTGAATCCTAATATTTTCCAGTACATCAAGAAAAGAGGAGTGAGAATCCTGGGGCATGGTGGGGGATCTGTAGCAAGCTACAATTTGGATTGCAGTTTTACCCAGAGTTAGGTGCACTTGGAAAACCTCGGATGCATTATGCTGATCATCTAGCCTGGAGGCGTGGATATCCTTAATGAATATGGACACACCTCCGCCTTTGGTGTTTCGGTCCAGGTTACATGGCCGAAAAGTGTGGTATGAGTTATAGCCTGGTAGTGCAGGGGTGCTCTCTGGAGCCTTGAAACAGATCTCGGTCACTGCACAGATATCGATGTTCACCATTTTAAGGAATGCCTCAAGTGAGTGCATTTTGAGGTTTAGACTTCTAGCATTGAGTAGCATTACCCTCAGATGTTCTTCGTGTTTCACTGTTGCAGTCATAACTGTAGGGTGCTCCTGCTGGCAGGCAGCCCGAGGTCGGCCAGAATTCCAAAGTCTGGGTCCAGTGTCGGCTGTACCAGCAAGTACCCTGATGTCAGAACGTAGAGGTATAAAGCTGACAGCCGACGCCATCTTCTCCAGTCTTTCTTGCCGTGCGGTGGAAAGCAGCTCGCAAGTTGTTGGTTGGCGGATTCCGGACAACGTGCTTTGATTGTTTTCGGTCCAAAGTCGTCTTCTTCTCTTCTCAAGCTAAGTACCCCATTGGGGAAACTTTTTTTCTTGCTCCTCCGATGTCAGAAAAAGTTAATAATTGTATATCGTGTGGAAAACAAATACCTCATAAAGATTTCCACTCTTACTGTCTTCCTTGCTTGGGCCCTGACCACGATGTTTCTTGCTGTCGGTTTTGCGCCAGGTTTAATTCTCGTACTATTAAACGTAGGTACGATTGGGCCTTGAATTATTTCGGTAGACGGTTCAATTATAGGATGTCGTCAGATACTTTACCGGCAACCGGAATTCACAAGAAACGCAAGGACAAGGATAGGCCTCCGAGGTCCAAACAGGATACTGTGCAGCCGGAGCCAGATTCGGGTTCGGCGGTCGTCAGTGAGGCGCTTTTGCAGCCCCCGTCGTCAGCCACTTCGGAACCGATGGCCGACACGGACTCCCATGGGGAGCCAACTAGGCCCAGTATTTTAGCTGCTGCAGGACCTTCGGACGTTGCTCCTTCAGATGGGTCCGGAACCGCTGTGCAGGTACCGGCTTCTGAAGGGGTTTTCAGGCCTTCTCATATTACTATTTCTACAAAGACAAAGGCAAAGTCAAAGACCCCTGTTAAGCCTAGGGTTTCTTCTCAAGCTTCTTCTGATTCAGCTCCCAAGACCCAGAAGCAATTATTAAGAATGGCTGAAGATTTGCTTACTATGATTAGGGGCTCTCACCCTCCTCCTGACAAAAGGCCTAGGCAGGATTTTCCTTTGGATTCCTCTGATCAGGCTTCTGTGTCTTCAGTCTCTTCCTCTGCTTCTCCCCCTGAAGATTTTTCTTTTGGGGAAACTTTACATGAGATGAGAGAGCATTTTCATTGGGAAGGTCAGGATTATTCCGCTTCCAAAAAGAGACTTAGGGAATAGGCCTTTGGCTATTCCTCCTGTTCTTGATATTGTGGATGATGCTCTCTCTGAGGCTAACCTGAATCCTGATTCTTTCCCTTCTGCTCCTTCTAAGCCGGATAGATTTTACAGGGTTCCTGATTCCCATCAATTTTTGTACAAGAACCCCTCTGCAGATCCTGAAACTATTTCTCAGGGTTCCAAGGCTGCTAAGGCCGCTTCATCTAAAAATCCTATTCCCTCGGAAAAGGATTCTCGTGCCTTGGACAGATGGGGCAAAAAGGTGTATACTTCTGCTACTCTTTCTATTAGAGCTTTAAATTGCCAGTTTCATATGAAGTATCAGCAATTTCTTTTGTCTGTTTTAAAGCAAAAACTTTCTACCTTTCCTGCATGTGCAGAGGACAAGGAATTACAGGATGTATTGCATGCAACTGAACAAGTTAGCAAACATAGTTTACGTTGTGGTTTTGATGCTTTGGAGGCTTCTTGCAGGGCCGCAGCCTCTGGTACTGTTATCAGGAGACATGCTTGGCTTCGAGAGCAGAATTTACCTGAGCAAGTTAAGGCTAAATTGTTAGATGCCCCTGTTAAGCATGATGTTTTGTTTGGGTCTAAGGCTGAGGAAGTTATAAAAAAGATGGAAGATAAAGCGAAATCTATGCAGACTGTTAAAGACTTCTTACAAGTTCAGCCTCCTAGATTTTCCAGAAATTGGCCCTCTAAAAATTGGTCCTTTCCCACATCTGACAGGCCTCAAAGGGGAAGATATAGATGCTCCAGAGGTCGGTCTCAGGCTCAGGCCTCTTACAGGTCCAGACAATGGTCTGCTTCATCCCCTAGAAGGGGAGAAGACAGATCTCAATCTCAAAGGAAGCAGACCCAATGACTCCCTCTGTTGGGCTACAGGTCCTCCTTGCCTGGAAGCCCCTCTCGGAGGAAAACTTTCTCTTTTCTACCAAAATTGGACTCGCATTACCCAGGACAAATGGGTTTTAGACGTGATTTTAAGAGGTTACAAGTTCCACTTTCATACTCTACCAAGGTCTTTCGGTTGGCCAGATCTGCCAAAACATCAATGGTCAGAGGCCTTAAATCAAGTGGACTCTTTATTGGCCATGAGAGCTATAGAACCTGTTCCACTTTCAGAAATGGGAAAAGGTTTTTACTCAAGACTATTCCTGGTTCCAAGAAAACAAAACTCATGGAGACCTATTCTGGACCTTTCAGTTTTGAACACCTATCTGGAAATTCCAAAATTCAAGATGCTTACTCTACAACAACTGCTTCCAATGCTCACCCAGGATGCTTGGATGGTGAGATTGGACTTAAAGAAAGCCTACTTACACATCCCCATCAGTTAGGAACGCAGAAAATACCTCAGATTCAAGGCAGGTTCGAGGCATTTTCAGTTCTCTGTACTGCCCTTTGGCTTATCTACTGCGCCCAGAGTCTTTACCGAGTGCCTGGCTCCAGTAGTAGCTTATTGCAGACTCCAAGGGATTCAAATTTACCCCTATCTGGACGACTTCCTTATTCAGGTGGACAGCAAAGACCTTCTACTTCAACACCTGCAGTTTGTTCAACGTCTTCTCCTACTTCTGGGATTTTATGTGAACACAAAAAAGTCACATCTGATCCCCTCTCAGCAAATGATTTTTTTAGGAGCTCTTCTAAACACAAGCTTGCAAAGGGCCTTCCTCACTCCAGAAAAACAACTACAACTGGCCTCAATTTTCAAGACCTTGGCTACTTTAACTCAGCTCTCTGCAAGGAAATTCCTGCAGGCTTTGGGCTACATGGTTTCCTGCATCCTGTTGATTCCAAATGCAAGGCTTCATATGAGAAAACTTCAATGGTACCTAAAGAGTGTATGGTCACAGCATTACCACAGTCTGGACACAACGATTCCACTGATTCCCTGCCTCCAAAAAGAATTCCCTTGGTGGTCCAGGGCTTGTGCTTTAAACGAAGGGAATCCCTTTCGTCTGCCTCAACCTTCTCAGTTCATAACCACGGACGCTTCGGATTATGCTTGGGGAGCTCATTTTCTAGACATTTGCCAGCAGGGCTCTTGGACAAAGAAGCACCTTCCCTGGCACATCAACTTGAAGGAAATGTTGGCAGTCCAAAATGCTCTTCTAGCCTTCCAGAATCTTTTGCAACCAGGGCCTCTTCTGATTCGTACAGACAACACCACAGTCATGTGGTACATAAACAAGCAAGGGGGGCTCTCACTCTTAACCCCTTTGCAGACTAGCCATGAGTTTATGGGACACAGCTCTAAATCTGAATCTGCATCTTCAAGCTCAATTAATTCCAGGAAAACAGAACCTCTTAGTAGACAGCTTAAGCAGAAACCTGTTGGATCCTCACGAATGGATGCTGGACCCCAACTTGTTCAGCAGGATCACTGCAGTTTGGGGTTGTCCTCAAATAGATCTGTTTGCATCCCATCTCAGTCATCAGTTGCCTCTCTTTTGCACCAGGTCCTTCCACAAAACAGCGTGGAAAGTGGATGCCCCGTCATTCAGCTGGAAGAGTCTTTCGGGTTATGCCTTCCCTCCTCTTCCTCTTCTGCCTCTGGTGTTACTGAAAATAAAACAGGACAAACCAAAGATTATCATTTCGATAGCTCCAAATTGGCCAAGACAGTTTTGGTATCCAACTTTGAAACACCTATTCTTGGAACCTCCATGGATTCTACCTCTGATCTCTTCTCTTCTGTCCCAGCATCAGGGTCAGATGCTACACTCTCAAATCAAGACTCTATGCCTGGCAGCTTGGCTCTACAAGGGCCTTTGATTCCTTCTTCGCTTCCAAAACAAGTTTTGGATGTTCTTTAGAAGCTAGGCGGCCTAGCACTAGAAAATCTTATGCTTCTAAATGGAAAAGATTTTGTATTTGGATGCAGGATCGAGGTTCAGATCCTCTTTTGCCTGATATTTCTTCCATTTTACTTTACCTCTCAGACCTTTTGCTTAAAGGCCTCTCCTTTTCCTCCATCAAAATCCATGCTTCTGCTATCTCGGCTCACTTCAACACTGATCCTCCCATCTTTTCTCACCAGCTGGTGAGACAATTTTGAGAGGAGCTAAGAATTTAAGACCTCCCAGAACTCCTCCTGTTCCTGCTTGGGATCTAAATTATGTCTTGGAGAAACTTACTTTGCCTCCTTTTGAGCCTGCTGCGGCTTCGGATATTAAGTTCTTATCCTGGAAAACAGCTATTTTATTAGCATTGACTTCTGCTAGAAGGGTTTCAGAGTTACAAGCTCTCATGGCTGTGGAACCATATCTTATCTTCCACCAAGACAGAGTTTCCTTGAGGACCAATCCTACATTTATGCCTAAGGTGATTTCCAAAGTGGCTCTAAATCAGACTATTCGCCTTCCTACCTTTTTTCCAAATCCTCAAAATAAAGGGGAAAGGATCTTACATTCATTGGACGTTCACAGACAACTACGATTTTGCCTGGACAAAAGTAAAGATTTCAGGAAATCTGATCAATTGCTTATCTCTTATGCCTCCAGTTCTCTAGGTAAGACTATTTCTAAACAAACTATTTCCAAATGGATTGCTCATGGAATAAGGTTTTGTTACTCTCACTATGGGAAACTGATTCCAGGTACTGTTAGAAGTCATTCTACTAGAGCAGCTGCCACTTCAGCAGCTTTTCTCAGAGGAGTTCCTACCAAGGACATTTTGGAAGCTGCCACTTGGAGTTCAGTGCATACTTTTTCTAAGCACTATAATCTCCCTTTGTATTCTAAGTCTAGAGCAGGCTTTGCCTCTGCTGTTTTGCAGGGCCTTCTAGCTGCCCCTTCTTCTGCATAACCTCCTCCCTCATTCACAGCTTTGGGATTCCACCCTACAGTTATGACTGCAACAGTGAAACACGAAGAACATAGTACAGTTGTGTACACCTACCATAAATGTAGATGTTCGAGTGTCTTCACTGTTGCAGTCGGTGTTTCCTTCCCACCAATCCCCTCTATTTTTCACTTGGTCTCTCTTCCTCTTCCTTTGTGGTGTATTTGTGTTTCTATTTGGACACCTTTTGGTTTCTTTGTTGGGGACTTCTGACATCTGGGGCAAGAAAGGCTGGAGAAGATGGCGTCGGCTGTCAGCTTTATACCTCTACGTTCTGACATCAGGGTACTTGCTGGTACAGCCGACGCCGGACCCAGACTTTGGAATTCTGGCCGACCTCGGGCTGCCTGCCGGCAGGAGCACCCTACAGTTATGTCTGCAACAGTGAAGACACTTGAACATCTACATTTATGGTAGGTGTACACAACTGTACTTTTTTGCTTGCCTGTTCCTGTTACGGTGGTGAATTTCTTATTTGAACCTTGCCTAAAAAGGCACCATAGGGGCAACAAGAGCCTTAGCCAGTATCCGGAATCTCAGGGGCAACAGGTGCAGGCCATCTGTGGCAAAGCATCGTGGTCTGTCGACCATGTTGTCCCAAGCAGACAGATACTGGATCCCCTTAGAATGTCACCAGAAGCTTAGCCAATTGTTGAAGTCAATCATTTTGTCCTTGTACTGCGGTATCATTCTGGGCAATGGCAGAATGCTACTCAGGGCTAGGGTCATACCTGCCTGGGCTACAAGATCGGAGAGCTCTTCCATGTCACTTTTCATGTAGTCCAGGGAGGTACATCTCAGGTCAATCACACCAACATGGACAATGACAGAGTCATATTTGTACTTGTTGTGGAGTGACCTGAGCGTGTGGGTTATGTGGCGGATCCTGGCACCTGACAGGCAGCTGATGGTAACCTTGTCCTTGTTTAGCCTGATGAGTGGGACATCAGTGTGCCTTGACTATAGAGTCACCTATGACTAGTGTGTTGGGTACGTTGTTTTGCCTTATTGGCTGTGGTTGAGTGGCACACTGAGTCTGTGGGCTATGTGTCATTTGGGTTGTGTTGGGGGATGGAGTTTGCTTGCGTTTCTGCTTTGGAGGTCTCTGTTGCTTAGACAGATTATTACTGAGAGCCTCCGCGAATGATTTTGTTACTATGTGTGGATTTTGATGGTGTAGATTTAGTGAGACTATGTGATGAGTGTGGTGTGGTGCAAATGTTTCCCTTCTCCTCAGGACTGTCAAGTTCAGTCTTGGTTGGAGAGAGGTTTACTTCCAGTTTGGCTAGATAAGCGCATCTCTCACAGGTTCTAGTGTTGGGTGGTAGGAAAAGAAGATTTTCTGTGTACATGAGGCAATTTCTACATTGCCTCAAGATGCCCATATTCATCAGATAGACAGGAGAGAACACTGGGAACTGACCATTGGACATGCCTGAATAAAAAGCAGTTTTCCTCTAGATAAGTGAAGAAAGTGAGTACAAGAGCTGTTTTTCTCTAAGCAAGTGAGAAAAGTAAGCACAAAAACTGTTTTCCTCTAGGTAATGAGGAAGGTTGAGTGCTATAGTAATTAGTAGCTTATTTAGTGCTTACAAGTTCTGAACAAGTGCTGAGCACGAATAAGCAAATTTAAGTGCTAAAACTAAGAATCTGTATCTGCACTAGACAAGTTATAAGACAGAAACGAGTGCAAATGCAGGCTTTCAAATCGGAAAGAATAAAAAATATGTAGCTGAAACAAGCATTTTAAATCACAGAAACTCTAGAAAATTGGCATTTTAGGCAGAATTAGCTAAAGGCAGCAAGAAAATGCAGAAAAATGATACTTAATCACTCCTAAGTCTGTCTTTTGTCTCTCTGCTGCTGTAGAACTCTGCAGGGCACCAGGCAGGAGCTTGCTGAGCTGTATACTCTAACACATATATATATATATATATATATATATATATATATATATATATATATATGTAGGTAGAATATATATTATATATATGTGTGTGTGTATATGTATATATATATATATATATATATATATATATATATATATATATATATATATGTATGTGTAGATGTGTGTATATATATATATATATATATATATATATATATATATATATATATATATATGTATATATGTATGTATATATATATATATATATATATATATATATATATATATATATATATATATATACACACACACACCCCGTGAAAGGAAAATACAGCAGTCAATTGTTCTTTGATGCAAAACTCCAAGTTTAATTCATACAAGCAACTTCCAAGCTTTAAAATCAAAACACATAAAGGCACATAAATGCCCTTCACCAACTCAGCATTAACTTTGCCGTAAAATTCAGGGATTATGTGGGTATTAAACTCACTGTTACTGATTCTTACAATGTTAAACTTAACAGAATGTCTAAATTAATGTTAAAATATAGAACTCTGGATGTTGAAAATTCCTATTTAAAGGATTGTATTGTTGGGGGAACTGTCCCCAACGGACTGCATGTTTGAAAGTATCGAAACAATGTCCAAGTGGGGAGTAGTTTTCATAAAGAATTATTAGATATTTTTAATGGATGTGGACTCAAAAGCAGTTGTTAAAGAAAAGGATAGAATAAAGGAAGGAATTCCGAAAGAGATAGAGGAACTGAATGATTGTATAAAAAATGACCTGATTTTTTACTATACCCACTAAGAAGGAAAAATATTACAAAGTTAGGCTGGAAATTGCTGATGAATGTGAAGAATTGATACAGAGGAAATTAGAGTGTAACACTAATGAATAGAGAAATAATATTAGTTATCCAAAGCTCAAAGTTTTAGGCAGATTGAAAGTGTACATGCTGTTATCCAGCCAGAAAGTAATATTAGCACAAGGAGTGATGATATGGAAAATGCATGTGTGAATGAGAATGTGGGGGTCTTGATGACTTTTCTGACTACCCAGAATTGTGTAGATCTGAAAGAATAAGAAATAAAAATTATCAGCAACAACATTTTTACTGGAGGGGGAGGAGAAGGGAGCGGGGGAGATATTGAACAGAGAGCGTATACCCCATTCCCATTTTTCCTGTCAAGTATGTGTTGATGAAGGAAATGAGAAAAAATATACATGTGAAGGGTTTAGTATAATTAATTTTAGTAGTGTTAAACTTGTTAAGGAACATTTTAGTCTCTTATCTAAAGGCTTAAAATTTATACCTGAAAAGAAAGGTGACCTTACAAAAACTATAATGGATTTAATAATATTTACTAGGAAAGTCAACCTTGGTTTGATGTTTCCATCAAAAAGTAATGACGTTGATAGTAAATTGAGGTGTAAAAGCACTTACAACCCACCCCTACATCCTCAACTAAAGAACTTTGAAAAAATGGTTGAGAAGGAAGTACGGAGAGAATTCTCCCAATGTTAGATATAAGTCTAATTTAACTAATAAGGAGAAGGAGGTCTTAGCTGAGGTGCAAGAGAATCTTGAACTCCGAGTGATGAAACCTGACAAAGGGGGTGGGATTGTGCATTTGTGAAGGCAAGATGAATGACATTTTAAGGGATACCAATAAATACTCCACTGTATCTGTAAATGAAGTTAATATTTCCTATAGAAAAATTGATGCAGTTTTGGAAGACATGCTAATGGAAGACTTGATTGATCCCAAAACTTTTGCATTTTTAAAAGTTGACAAGCCTAGAATACCATCTGTATTTGGTATGCCAAAATCTCACAAGGATGAGAAGGGACCCTCCCTTAAGACCAATAGTCTCAGCTGAGGGATCAAAAACACTTCCGTTGGCAAACTATGTGGACAGCAAATTGAACAAAATATGGTTGAAAAGAAACGCAATATTGAAAGATTCCTGGGATCTTCTGAGGGAATTTAAGCATGAATTATTTAGGGAAGATTTAACCTTTGTCACAGTGGATGTGATTGACTTATTCTCCAGCATACCACACACTGAAGCTATGAGTATGCTTGAAGAGATAATATTTGAAGACACTGAATTAAATCAAAGGAGAAATTTGTATATACTGGATTGATGTAATTAGTATTGAAGTACGATTTCATCTTTTTTAAAGGGGAATTGTTCCAGCAGATCCAGGGCATTGCGATAGGAGCAGCATGCGCTCCCACCTATGCCAACCTTGTTCTAGCCAAATGGGAAGAGAAATTTGTTTTGGGATCCCGATATGCGGTGTGCTGGACGTTTTATAGGAGATTTTTAGATGATTTAGTAATTTTATGAATTGAGACTATGCACAAGTTGGAAGAATTCATGTATTACATAAACAACACTACTGATTTTTAAGATTTACCCACAAATGCTCCAGAGAGAAACTTGAATACCTTGAGGTAGAAGTATATAAGAGCCAGGGCAGATTTGAGTCAAGGGTCTATAAAAAGCCTACATTCTGCAATTCTTTTCTACACTATAATAGTGCCCACCCGCCTCATTATAAAAGGAATATAGTGAAAGGCCAGTACGCACGCTGAAGCAGAATGACCTCCTCAGAAATGGATTTTCAGCATGAAAGTGAATTATTAGAACAGTTTTTTCTGAATAGGGGGTATCCCATTGAGTGGATAAGAGGGGTAAAGGCAGAAAATGAAACTTTAAGCCCATGCTAGGAGAGAATACTAATGAAGCTGATACATGCACGGCTACCTCTGAGCAAAACTTTGGAAAAGCATTAGTACTGGAATTTAACGACTTCTGCGGTTTAGCTAGAAAGGTTGTAAAAACTGAATGAGAAACATTTGTTAATTTTACTGACCTGGAAGGAGTGTATAGGGAACCCCTCAAAATTGTATATAAAAATTTGCTTAATGTACATTGTTTTAGAAAATGACTAGAAAAGGAAGGAAGAGAATAGGAGAAGAAGAGGGACTTATAAATGTGGTCGCTGTTCTCAATGTGGAAATATAAACACTGACCAGGTATTTATCAAACGTAGGGACAGATTGAGGGCAAAACTACTTTAACTGTGAATCATCTGGAATAGTGTACCTGGCTACTTGTGTGGAATGTAGATCTTTCTGTATAGGAAAAACTGAGTTAAGGAGAAGGATCTACGAGCATGAATATAATATACAAAACAAAAAGGAAACAAATGCTCTATACAAACACACCAAGGTATGTCATAGAGCAAATGTTTTGTGGTGGAGCAAATAAAAAAGGAAGCAAGGAGCAGATTGTGGGAAGAAAAAATTATATACAAGGAATTGTGGTGGCAAATCACTTTAGATGCCGGGACGGCCCCTGGTTTAAATGATAATGTTTCCATTGCCCCACTACTTAAAATCAGTTCAGCTAAGTTATGAATAGCAAAAGGAAGTTTTCTATTTATGTGCATTCCCACTAAAGGTCACTAGAGGGAGCCTCTGACAAAGAAATACTAAAAAGTTCACATAACATTTTAAATGCAAGCTTTTAAATGTTATGTCTTTTAAAATTGTATTGTGTGATGTTGAATATTTAATTGCATTTCATTTTTTTAGTGATATGCAGCTTTATTAATATTTGGAATGAAAATGCTCAAGTCTTTTAAGTGTGTGTTTAACATTTTATTTTACAAATGACAAGGCATGAGTTATAAGCTTTTTTAATCACATTTATTTATTTAGTGTGGCTTATTCGATAATTTAAACTTTAATTGATATAAATATGTGTAGTTTAATATGAGTCTGCATCTGATGAACTCTGTTTTAACTAGATGAAAACGCTGAGTTGGTGAAGGGCGTTTATGTGCCTTTATGTGCTTTGATTTTAAACCTTGGAAGCTGCTTGTGTGAATTAAACTTGGATTTTTGCATCAAAGAACAATTGACTGCTTTATTTTTCTGTCAAGGGTACTTGTTTGGAGTTTATAGTTATTTTTTGTACCTTTGTTGGCTTTTACTTAGAAAATATATATATATATATATATATATTCTATGTATATATATATATATATATATATATATATATATATATATGTGTACAACACACACACACACACAAACATATATATATATATATATATATATATATATATATATATATATATATGTGTGTGTGTTTAGAACATATGTATATATAAAAGATGTAATTCATGTAATAAGTTCTTTTTGGAAATTGAGTAGCCACAACATTTAATAATCAGTCAACTGAAAAAGTTTATTTTTCACTTCTGTTCAGCATAAAATAAACCAAAGTTGTTCTGTGCTCTGAGGTCTGCAGAGTATTTGTTTTTGTATAATTGAAGTAAGAAAGCACTTTGGAAATTGAGTAGCCACAACAGGACATCGTACAGATGTGTAAAATCTTACCACGAAGGTAGATGTCATTTTCTTCACTGTAGCAGTATTCACTTCCACCCTCCTCCCCCTGGTTCTTCTTCCTTTGGGTTGTGCTTGTTACCCTACACTTTACTTGAGGAGTGTATGGGTGATGTACAGCATACCCTTAGCAACCTAAAGCCTTTGATATACTGGCCAGATGTCGGGCCGCCCTTGGCAGGAGATCCGTATTGTAAGGAATACTGCAACAATGAAGAGAAGAACATCTGTTGTTATGGTAAGATTTTACACAACTTTCCAATTATATGGACATTTTGGATATTGAGGTTTAATGAGTACATGGCATGGCTTAGGAAATCTGGTAAAATGGAAGGAGGATTGGGTACTGACATATAATAGAAGTTACAATAGCAACAGAATAGAAAATAACCTTGTGTGGGGAAAATAGATGCAAATGGATATGTGCATGGTGGGGTGGTAGATGATGGATTTTCTCATTCAAGAATTTAGGGAGGTTTAAACAAATACCAAGGGAATGTCATTCAATGTTTAAATCTTTTGCCTTTCAGCTGCAGTTATCTGTATGAATGGTACCTCAAGGAAGGGAAATGGGAAGGAGAGGGTAATGATTTGTACTTATTAAAATGGATGTCTGTAGTCTGACTCGTGCATAGTGTATATAGTTTGACTGGACAGTCAGTTGCTTTGTACTGTTCAGAAAAGTGTTTGTTAGTTGTTTTGTTCTCTAATTGTTTGTCTTTGGTATGTATGTTTTATCTCTTTCTTTAAAATTCAGTAAAAATGGTTCATTAAAAAAAATAAATTCTTCAGATGCAGTCATGCATTTTAACACTTATTACCTTATTTTGTAGAAGGTAAATACCACAAGCAGATACGGATTGAAGATAATGCAACAGGTTACAGCTATGAGAAGCTTTTCAAGCCATACCTAAATGAAATGGTATACGAGGTCTGGGTCCAAGATCCCTACGTTAGACTGGTGCACCAGGTGAGAGGTATTCCTGCTTGACAAGTAGCATTAATGCATATGATCTGAAGTAGTTAACTTCATTTGTGCAGCAACCTATGGGAATCGGATCCGACCTCGGATCCGAGCCGGCAGTTTTCAACAGCTTTAGATCCAAGCTCCTCCCAAGCTCCAAGCTCCTCCCCCTACAAATAATCCCCTGCCAACCCTGACTGATCTAAAATCTAGTTTGCCGGTTTACTTCAGCAGCTTGATCCCAAGTTCCAGGCGTTTCAATCGCTTTTGTGAGAAAAATTTTACTTTTCTGACCCTTTTCTTAAACTTTTGGTGTGAGAGTGTGTTCAGGTCCCTTTTCTAATGTTAAACTCTCTTAGTTTATTTTATATTTTTCATATTTAACCTCCCCCTTCCTTCGTGGTTCCGTCAGGGTTGTGTGTGTGTGTTTGGGGCCTAGTGTGTGTGGTTTTACCTTTTTAGTTAATATGTCAGAGGCCCCAAAGCCGATTTTTTCTAAGTGCACTAAGTGTGGCCATAAGCTGTCCCCAGCGGATGGCTATACTCTGTGTGTGTTGTGCCTTGGGGTTGAGCACCTGTCCTCTGGTTGTACCATTTGTGCGGCATTCAACCCCAGGGCACTCATGGACTGGAGGTCTAAGCTGATTCTGGCGGGTCTTCTGCCCCCGGACTCTGCTTCTACCTCCGGTCCTGTCGTGGCTCCCGCTGCGGCGGCTGCCACTCCTACTTCCCCCTCTCCCCGGCCAGGACTCATCCTCCCGCCTTAGGTCCGGAGGAGAGGGAGGCTAGGAAAGAGAAAAGGAGGGTGAAACACCACAAGCGGCGGGCCGAGGCCTCCGCTTCGGCCCCCCCGGCTAAGCGGTCTTCCCCCTCCAGGACTTCTGGGTCTCCTCCTTCTCGGATCCGGTCCCCGTGCTTTTCACCGGGTCCTGAGGAGGAGGAGACCCGATCTCCTTCAAGGTCATCGAGGCGACACTCCCTCCCCGCCTTGGTGGCCTCGTCGAGATCAACCCGAAGTCTCACTGATGCAGATTTGGACCGGATGATAAGATTCCTCCAGGCCCAACTGCAGATGGGAGTGCTCCTGCCTCCCCCCCCCCTCCGGGGGGGGGCTCGACCCCCTTCTTTGCCCCGATAGCTCCTTCTCCATCCCATTTCCCGGGTTCGGAATCTTCGGAGCCGGGAAGCCTTGGAGCCGGGGTCAAAGTACCCGAGACTATCGGCGCTGACACTTCTGTTGGGTCCATTTTCTTCGGATCCGAGCTCTCGGGGACGAGGGCTGAGCTTCGGATCCGGGGGTACCGGTATGCCTTCGGCTCCATCCTGGTCGGAGCATACTGGTCCGTCGGATCCGATCGCTTCGGTGCCGGCCCCGATCCGTCCGTCAGATCCAAGCGAGGGTCTGCTTTCGGATGCCAGAGAGAGCAGCTCTCCCATGGCATTCAACGTGGTGGAGAGGGCCCTTTCGAGAGATTCCAGGCCCCCGGCCCTTGCCACGGCTCCACCATGCACTCCTTCTCTGTTGGGTCCGACTTCCATCACCCGGCTCCAGGGACAGCCTGCTTTGACGTCCCAGGTAGTTCCATTGGAACAAGACGTAGCTGGTGAGACCTCCTCGGACAGCCCCCCTGAGGCGGTACCTCACAAGTGAAGGTGAAAAAGGAGGCACCTGGACTCCCCCGAGTCCTTGACTGAGGACACGGATTTGGAGGAAGGGGAAGGCTCCCCAAGATCACTCCCCAAAGATGTCTCATTTGGTGACATCATGGAAATGCTTAGAATAAGGGGGGGGGGGGTGGTCTGCCCCAAAGCCTACCTCGGGCGAATCCGTGTTCCTGGAGGCGTTGAAGCAGGCCCGTCTACCTCTTGGGTGTCCCCACCGGCCAACCCCCTGGTAGACTTGATTACTACCAGGGCGTGGAAGGAGCCGGACACTGTGGAGCCAGTCCCCAAGCACCCGGACAAGATTCTTAGCCCACCCTCTGACAAGTCCCACTGGAGTAGGGGTCCCCCTGTAGATGCCATGTTGGTGGCGGCGGCCACCAAGAGGGAACTAGCTCAGAAGAGTCCCTCGGTTCATCCCCCAAGCAAGGAGTCTCGGTCAATGGACCGCCTATAGAAGCAGGTGTTTAGTTCGGCTACCTTCTCTGTGAGGTCGCTGAACTACATGGCACATGTGCTTTGACTGCAGCGGGACCTTATCAAAGAGTATGCTGCATCGTCCCCCGAGTCCATGTCGGCGGAGGACAAGCAATTGCACTCCACCCGGATGGCCACGCTACGATCCATATCTAACACCTGTATGCGGCTACTGTCCCATGCCATGGAAGGAGCCGCTAGAGCCAGCGGAGTGGGCCTTGTCATGAGACGTCAGGCCTGGCTCCGGCACTGTGATTTTGTGGAACCCTTTAAGGCGTCTTTCGCTCATGCCCCTTTCGATGGTTCTGCCCTTTTCGACAAAACCGTGTGAGATACCTTGGTCCAGAGCGAAAAGGACGGGAAGACGTCTGCCGTCAGAGTCCACTTCTCTGCTCCCCAGAGGTCCTTCTCTAAGAACCAAAAGGGACCGAAGAAGATGTGGTTCCGGAAGTCGCAACAGTCCCTTCCCGCTCCGGACTCCCAGCCCTTCCGCGGCAGAGGAGGGCAGGTTGGACGCCGCCCTAGAGGCAGAGGGGGCCCGCGGAACTTTGGATCCAGAGAACCCTTCTCGGACCAACCCACGCAACACCCCTGAGGGGGTTGCCCGACTGCTCCACTCTGGAGGCAGTCGGGGGGGCGTTTCTCCAAGCACCCAGCAGCTTGGGAGTCCATCACGACAGACCGCTGGGTACTTCGCATCATATCCAGAGGATATCATATTCCCTTTTCTCATTACCCACGCAACCCCAGATACCTCCCCGATGTTCCACCCGATCAGAGGGAGGCCGCAGCAATGGAAATCCAACATTTGCTGGAAAAAAGAGCCATCCAACATGTCCCCCCAGACCAGTGCAGGTCCGGTTTTTACTCCAGGTTCTTCTTGGTGCCAAAAAAGATGAGGGACTTGAGACCAATCCTCGACCTCTCTTCCCTGAACCTGTCACTAACCAAAGGGAAGTTCCTCATGGTCACTCTTCAATCCATTCTCCCCCTTTTGCAGGAGAACGATTGGATGTGCACTATAGACCTCAAGGATGCGTACTACCACATTCTGATGGACAGGCGATCCAGGAGGTTCCTCCGCTTCCGGCTAGGAGCCAATCCTTTCCAATTCAGGGTCCTCCCCTTTGGTCTCACCACAGCCCCCAGGGTGTTCACCAAAGTGTTAAGCAGTTATAGTGGCCCACCTGAGGCTCCAGGGAATTCAGGTCTTCCCGTACCTGGACGACTGGCTCCTGACCGCCCCGACAAGGCATCTACTCTGTGCAGCCAGAAACTACTTTCTTTGTCTAGCTCCCCGGCTGGGGATCACTATCAATATAGAGAAGTCGTCTCTTATTCCGACTCAGACCATAGACTTCATAGGGGTCAGATTAGACACAAACTCCTAGCTTTCTTGACCACAGACCGGCTACGAATCCTGAGGCTACATGTGCGGGCCATTCTACAATCTCCAGCTCCTGTGGCGGAATTGGTCCTGAGGGCTCTTGGCTCAATGGCGGCGGCAATCAACCTATTGCCAATGGGACATTTTAACATGAGGGTCTTACAATGGACCCTTCAGGTCCAGTGGTCCTTTCTTCACTATCCTCTGAGCCATCCCGTTCCCCTCAGCAGGGCTTGCAAGAGGGCCCTCCTATGGTGGCTCCAATCTCCGGACCTCCAGCAAGGACGCCCCTTTTCTATGACCCCTCCACTAGCCACGGTGACCACGGATGCCTCCCGCCAAGGGTGGGGGGGCATTGTTCGGGCAGGATAGTCCAAGGCACGTGGGACCTCACGGAGACCTCACTGCATGTCAACATCCTAGAGATGAGGGCAGTGCTGTTAGCGTTGCAAGCACTTCAGGACCTTCTTCCTGTAGGAACGATTGTGATTCAGACGGACAATATGTCTGTTGTCTGGTACATCAACAAACAAGGGGGAACCAGGTCTTGCCCACTCTGTCGAGAGGCCATGAGGGTGTGGGAATGGGTGATCTCCACCAACCGCTTTCTCATAGCAACGCACATTCCGGGACGATCCAACATCCTAGCAGACAAACTAAGTCGCACCATCCTGTTACCATACGAGTGGTCTCTGAATCCCGAGATAGCGAATCGGATTTTCGCCAAATGGGGTCAACCCTGTTGCGATCTCTTTGCCTCTCCCTCGAACACAAAATGTTATGACTACTTCGCTCTCATTTCCCCCTCCGGGGAACCCCCGAGAGACGCTCTGGTGCATGCTTGGCCTCCCGGTCTTCTTTATGCTTACCCTCCTCTTCCTCTGATGCTGAAGTTTCTTCAGAAAGCCAGCCAGTTGGGGAGCAGGATTATCCTCATTGCCCCGTTTTGGGCTCGTCAAACCTGGTTCCCTTACCTTTGGTCTCATCTGGTGAATCTTCCTTGGATTCTGGATCCCCGTCTGGATCTAAAATCCCACCCCCCTAGATCTCCCAGTCCCGAACCTGGACAATCTCAAGCTCACAGCGTGGCTGCTCCAGTTCCATTCGTAGCTAGGACTCCCGATATCTCTTCCCCAGTTAAAACAATTCTAGTAGCAGTGCACAAGCCTTCTACTAGAAAGATCTATAGTAGCAAATGGAAACGTTTCTCCATTTGTGCGGAACGCCAAAATTTGGATCCTTTCACAGCTTTTTTGCCCGCTGTATTAGACTTTCTGTCAGGGCTGTTTCATCAGGGGGCTAGCTCCTCCACAGTCAAGGAGCTTCAACTAGCATCCTATCTCTCATCACGTGAGAAATGAACTGGGCCCTTTGATCACCATGGAATTGTGTAAGACCTTTTCGAAGGGCACCTTTCTGCTCAGACCTCCAGTGAAGGATGTAGTCCCTCCTTGGGATTTAACGCTGGTGCTTCAGGCCTTGACAGCTCCCCCGTTTGAACCTGCAGCTTCAGTAGATCTTAAATTCTTGTCATGGAAAACGGCCTTTCTTGTCGCTATCACCTTGGCTCGAAGGGTCTCTGAACTACAGGCCCTCTGTGTAAAACCCCCATACTTGACCTTTCACAAGGATAGAGTTTACCTCAGGACCAATCCCTCTTTTTTCTTCCCAAGGTTGCCTCTGAATCAAATATTAACCAGTCCATTAACCTGCCGGTCTTTTTTCCAAATTACCATAACAAAGGGGAATACAAATTACACTCATCGGATGTGCATAGACAACTTCACTTCTACATCCACGGGACATCTGGTCATAGGAAATCTGATCAGTTGTTCGTCTTCTTTACCAAATTTAACTTGGGTAAATCGGTGTCTAAAGTTACACTGTCTAGATGGATTTCACAGTGTATCTTTTTAGCATATAAAAGCTGTGGTAGGCCCGCACCTCAGGGAGTCCATGCCCACTCTACTCGATCTATGTCTACCTCTGCGGCTTTTAGAGCTAGAGTCTCTTTGGATGATATTTGCTTGGCAGCCACTTGGGCCTCATCTCATACCTTTATCAATCACTATAAATTGGACATTATCTCCAGAGGGAGAGCATCCTTTGGCTCTGCAGTGCTCTGCAACATCCTTCCATAAAGGCCGCCCAAGGTTCAGGTAGCTGGGGACATAGGTTGCTGCACAAATGAAGTTAACTACTTCAGATTAAGAAGTTATGTACTCACCATAACGTTCCATCTGAGTAGGTAAACTTCATTTGTCAGCAACCGTCCCTCCCTCCTGCCCCCTCACTTGCGAATGTATTCATACTCAGGTCCATGGGTTTTACCCACTTTATCTTGAGAATAATAATCTTCTAGCAGTTTCTGCTGTTGGGCAAACTTGATCTGAGGTCAGTCAGGGTTGGCAGGGGATTATGGGTAGGGGAGGAGCTTGGAGCTCGGATCTAAAGCTGTTGAAAACTGCCAGCTCGGATCCGAGGTCGGATCCGATTCCCATAGGTTGCTGACAAATGAAGTTTACCTACTCAGATGGAACGTTATGGTGAGTACATAACTTCTTATTCTTCACCTCTGTGGTAACATTACTGGCTTCCTCATGTTCAAATTACTTTATTGTGTGTGTGTGTGTGTGTGTGTGTGTGTGTACACGTTACGTATGTATACATACACATATGTATATATAATTCCCTAGGCTTATCCTTTATCATACAGCTGTCAAACCATCAGCATTGTAAACCAAAGTGAATTTTAATATGTCTACATTTCGAACTGTCAGTATTTTAGCCTATATTTTGAGTGTCTGCATTTTTAACCATGTGTGTGTGTGTGTGTGTGTGTGTGTGTGTGTGTGTGTGTGTGTGTGTGTGTGAAACAGAACCCAAACATTCAAAATCTCAAATGTAAAAATATCAGTCTAAACAGATCAAAATTCAACACAGGTAAATAAAAAAAATTGTTTGCACACTAAGATCATCTGACTGTTCACTCCATTGTGCGGCATAAAAAGCATTCAATATTCTGAATATTTAACTAAGTAGAGTGTTCCCATATGTATAGCTATCTATATATTAAGCAGTCAGATGGTCCCGTATGTGTATCTATCTATCTATCTATATATTAAGCAGTCATATGGTCCGGTATGTGTATCTGTCTATATATTAAGCAGTCAGATGGTACTGTACGTGTATTTGTCTATATATTAAGCAGTCAGATGGTTCTGTACGTGTATTTGTCTATATATTAAGCAGTCAGATGGTCCCGTATGTGTATCTGTCTATATATTAAGCAGTCAGACGGTCCCGTATGTGTAGCTGTCTATATATTAAGCAGTCAGATGGTCCCATACGTGTAGCTGTGTATATATTAAGCAGTCAGGTGGTCCTGTACGTGTAGCTGTCTATATATTAAGCAGTCAGATGGTCCCGTATGTGTATCTGTCTATATATTAAGCAGTCAGACTGTCCCGTATGTGTAGCTGTCTATATATTAAGCAGTCAGATGGTCCCATACGTGTAGCTGTCTATATATTAAGCAGTCAGATGGTCCCGTATGTGTAGCTGTCTATATATTAAGCAGTCAGATGGTCCCGTACGTGTAGCTGTCTACATGTTAAGCAGTCAGATGGTCCCGTGCGTGTAGCTGTCTACATGTTAAGCAGTCAGATGGTCCCATACGTGTAGCTGTCCACGTATTAAGCAGTCAGATGGTCCCGTATATGTGTCTGTCTAGATATTAAGCAGTCAGATGGTCCTGTACGTGTAGCTGTCTATTTATTAAGCAGTCAGATGGTCCCGTACGTGTAGCTGTCTATTTATTAAGCAGTCAGATGGTCTGTACGTGTATCTGTCTGTATATTAAGCAGTCAGGTGGTCCTGTATGTGTAGCTGTCTATATATTAAGCAGTCAGATGGTCGCGTACATGTAGCTGTCTACTTATTACACAGTCAGATGGTCCTGTATGTGCATCTGTCTATATATTAAGCAGTCAGATGGTCCCATATGTATATCTGTCTATGTGTTAAGCAGTCAGATGATCCTGTTTGTGTATCACACCTCTCAACTGTCCAGGTTTTGCCTCATATTTTGGTTCTGTTCCTCATAAAATTTGTGGTTTTCTGGCAATCACTGAGATGATCTGAGGATTGAAGACACCAAATAATGACATGCATTTGAGTCGTAGACTTCATATTTTTTCAGAAAAGGTATATTAACACAAACCCTGCTACTTTAGCAACTTTCTAAGTTTATAACAGCAATATTTAAAATCTGTCCCTCTTTGTTTCCCCATTTTGTCAGGCTTTGTCCAGATTTCATATGCTGAGAGGTTGAGAGGTATGATGTGTATCTGTCTATTTATTAAGCAGTCAGATGGTCCCGTATGTGTATCTGTCTATATATTAAGCAGTCAGATGGTCCCGTATGTGTAGCTGTCTATATATTAAGCAGTCATATGGTCTGTTATGCGTATCTGTCTATATATTAAGCAGTCAGATGGTCCCGTATGTGTATCTGTGTATATATTAAGCAGTCATATGGTCCCATATGTGTATCTATCTATATATTAAGCAGTCAGATGGTTGTACAAGTTCAAAGGTGCACAAAACAGCCAAATATCCAAACTAAAAACACAGTCCAGCACCAGTTATAAATACTCCACCACAATTTATCAGGTACAAGTGATAGGTAAGTATATGGTACCATTAAAAGAAAAATGCCATTATTGGTGTAATATAGTGAAAAAGAACTTGTCACCTGTTAACACATGCCTGTTATTCTGTATAACAGGTTTAATTTTTAATGTGTTCATACCATATGTTAAATTACATGTGATATTCACAGTGTTATCAGTATCTCTAGGTTTAATGTTATAAGTCAGGAAATTAAACGTAGATATATTCTCTCAATCTACAGCGAGAATAAATCTTATAAAAGGAGAAAAAAACTTGAACTCTAAACATAAAGCTACAGTTTCACACATGGTAAGATGAAGTCTGACTAGATAAGTTCCTTTTTCTGTGGCAGTTGTAATTTTTGCATTTAGGTTTGTAAGACTAAACATTTCATGACAGTCAAAACAGGAAAGGTTTTTGAAATTCGACTTTTCATAAGTTGTAAGACACAGTGGATTTTATAATTGGGTAGTATCTTCCTGTGGTGCATTTTGTGTTGGACGATTAACAATGCATGGAAACAAATGATTTCTTCAAATCTTAGTTACATACTCTGTTGAAAAGAAAAGTGCGGTACATAAGAACACTTTAAAACATCATAATGCCCGTTTTATATTCATGGGTATTAGCAGAGTTGATGTGAACAATATCAATAAATCTTATTGGCAAAAAATTATGGATAAAAAAGAATGGAGTTGGATTATCGGTTCAGGCACTATGTACAGCCATAATCTAACTGCATTTTTATGATGTCATTTGGACTGATATATCAGATTTATTATTAATCATTTTCTGGTTTTCTATGTAATGTATACATGTGTGAGTATTGAACATAATTCTCTAACATATGGTAAATGTTTTATTCTAGCAGTACCCCTCAACAAGGTGTGGGTATTGCAGGATTTACTCACGATTGGTGTGGTCTGAACATGAGGGTGAAGTGAGTAAATCCTGTGATACCCACATCAGCAGTGGGTCATTGTTATTCTACAGTAACATTATTTAAGAAATAAATTGCTTATCTTTCTTAAATTAATGTCTTTGCATAACAGTGCTCTAGTCATCTTCTGCGTTTTTTTTCTGCTTGCTGGCAATGCTGCGCATGCATGTTGGACTTGGTTCCCAAACTTGCACAGTACATCAGTGTAGTACAAGGGGAGGGATAGAGAAAAGAGCATCTCCATTGTTTTTGTATGTTTCTGTTTGTAGAACATACCCGATTTTTCTCATATTTTGCTTTATCTCCCTCATAAAAGAGGTTTGCAGTGTTGTTATCCAGCATATGCCAATAGAAATTCTGACCACTCAGTGGTACTTCAGCAGCTGGATGTTTTTCTTGTGGTATATGCTCAAGTTACAGTGGGCTCACTGGTTAGGCTGTCCAGTTAGTATGCTCATTTTGCAATAGTAATGATTCTTTATTGTATGATGTTTTGTTATTTTGAGACAGTTTTAATTCTTTCAGAGATATTTGTTGTGATTTTTTTTGGTTTGCCCATTAGATGTCACTATTTGTTTATAAAAAAATATTTAGTTTCTGTGTATTGTAGGAGTATGTTATCTTGACTATGCCATTTATTTCATTCTGCAGGTATTTCGTTTTGTGTATTTTTGTTTTTAATTGCAAACTTGATTGTATATGATATAGTTACTGCATTTTGTGCTTGCTGTTTTTGTAATTGGGAGTTGCCATTTGGGTCATGTGATGCTAGCTAGCTAATATAAATTGTGTATTTAGTTAGAACATTTTACTCATCCACTAAAGATGCTGTGTTAGTGGAGAAACCACAGCATGCTTTTTTTGATGTCCTTCATGGATGCATCTGCAGTCATAACAACTGGGTTGTCCTGTCGTCAGGCAGCCCTTCAGTTGGCCGGATTCCAAAGTCCGGGTCCGGCTTCGGCTGATGTCGCACTCCACCCGACGTCATCTCTGTTGGTCTTCGGGTATAAAAGCATCAGCCGACGCCATTTTCCTCAGTCTTTCTTGCCGCGTGGCGCCCGAAGCAGAAGCTGTTCGCAAGTGCCGGTCGGTCGGATCCAGAGATTACTTCTACCGAATACTACGAAGACTTCTAAAGCTAAGTACCCCGTTGGGGACTCTTTCTTGCCTCAGCCGATGTCAGAAAAAGTTAACAATTGTTTAACCTGTGGGAAACAAATACCTCATAAAGATTTCCACTCTTACTGTCTGCCTTGTTTAGGCCCAGCCCACGTAGCAGCCTGTTCGCCCTGTGCTTCTTTCAACCGGCGAACGCTTAGGCGTCGGTCGGAGTTTGCAGAACAGTTTTTCGGTTCTGATTTTGCGTACATTATGCCGTCGGATCCTCCGACTACCCAATCTGCCAAAAAACGCAAAGATAAAGACCGACACTCGCGGTCCGCGGTTTCGGCGAAACCATGGTTAAGCAAACGAGTGTCTCGGTTTCGGCGAAACCGAGAAAACTGATCAAAGTACAGCTGAACCTATTCCTACAACTGAGGCCCCTGCTACAACTCTTGAATCGGCCTCAGAAATTTTACCCACTACGGTGGTTGACTTATCAGACACCATCCCCTTGGATGTCTCTACCCCAGCACGTGGTGCTGCTAGGCCTCCAGCAGCCATGTCCATTAAGGCCTTCGCCAGGGCTAAAGCAGCCAAGACTACTAAAACAGTGCCTGTTAAACCCCCCACATCCAGGCCCTCTTCTAGTTCTCAAATGCTTACTTTGGCAGAAGATTTAATTTCTTTAATTAGAGGATCTCAATCTCACCCAGACAGGGCCTCTCAGCCCCAGAGAAGAGACCTAGGGCAGAGCCCCCTGAGCCAGTGTCCTCTGATGATTCTGCTGATGAATCAGACATAACTGACCAGCCAGAGGCTCCCTTCTCCAATTTTGAAGATTCTGATGCTGAAGAATCCATTCCAGCTGCTTCCCCACCAGAAGAATTCTCCTTTGGGAAACCTTGCATGCCATGCGAGAACAGTTCCAATGGCAGCAACAGGATTTTCAGACTCCAGAAAAGACTTAGGACCTTTCTGCACCTCCCACAGCACAGGCCCTTAGCTATACCTCCTGTTCTCTCTGTGGTGGATGATGCTTTCAATGATGTTTGCTCCGCTCCAGATTCTTTACCCCAGCCCCTGCCAAACCAGACAGATTTTACAGGGTGCCAGATACTCATCACCACCTTTACAAGGCCCCACTTGCAGACCCAGAAACTATATCCCAGGGTCCCAAGGCAGTAGCGCGACCATAGCTAAAAACCCTATTCCTTCTGAAAGGGAAGAAAGGTCATTAGACAGATGGGGTAAAAGGTCTACACTTCAGCTACTCTCTCAGCTAGAGCTTTAAACTGTCAGTTTCACATGATACAATACCAAGAGTTTATGCTTGATCAGTTAACTAAAAACTAACCACTGATGAATCTCTTGATAAGAAATATGTATTAGAGATGGTAAATAACATACAACAGGTTAGCAACCATTCCTTAAAATGTGGCTATGATGCACTGGAGGCTTCATTTAGATCAGCCATGACTGGCACAGTGATAAGAAGGCATGCATGGCTAAAGGAACAAGCTTTACCGGATCATGTTAAAGCTAAGTTGCTAGATGCTCCTATGGACAAGACAAGTTTGTTTGGTACACCTGCCCAGCAGGTTATGAAGAAAATGGAAGAAAAGGCAAAATCTGTTCAAACTGTTAAAGATTTCTTGCAGGTTCAACCCCCAAGGTTTAGCAGGAACTGGCCTGCCAAAAATTGGTCCTTTCCTGACTCCACAAAATTTCAAAGGGGCAGGAATAGACGTTCCAGAGGCAGAAACCAATCCAGAGGAGGTGCCTACAGAGGACGACAGTGGCAAGGTAACAACAGAGGCACAGACACAGCCACTGCCACTACATCAGCACAACCACAGTGACTTAACCTTAAATCCGCCTACCAGGGAACAAATAGCAGCTCCTCTAGGCGGAAAGTTAACCTTATTTTCAAAGAACTGGCACTACATAACAAAAGACAAGTGGATTTTACAAACCATAGATCAAGGTTACGGTTTCACTTCCACACTTTACCAGTCAAAAGAGGAATGCCAAATCTACCTCCAAATCAAAAACAGAGGCCCGCTCCAGTCGAAGGAAAAATTGAGACCAATCTGACGTCCACCAAAAAACAATTGTCCCAAATCCATTTTTTGGGGGGTTTTTTTCCCCCCCTTTTTTCTTTTCCCCAAAATCTCGGATTCCCCCCCCCCAGTGAGGTTGGGGGTTTTTCCTTTAAGGTTGCTGACAAATGAAGTTTACCTACTCAGATGGAACGCTATGGTGAGTACATAACTTCTTATTCTTCACCTCTGTGGTAACATTACTGGCTTCCTCATGTTCAAATTACTTTATTGTGTGTGTGTGTGTGTGTGTGTGTGTGTGTACACAAGTACGTATGTATACATACACATATGTATATATAATTCCCTAGGCTTATCCTTATCATACAGCTGTCAAACCATCAGCATTGTAAACCAAAGTGAATTTTAATATGTCTACATTTCGAACTGTCAGTATTTTAGCCTATATTTTGAGTGTCTGCATTTTTAACCATGTGTGTGTGTGTGTGTGTGTGTGTGTGTGTGTGTGTGTGTGTGTGTGTGTGTGTGAAACAGAACCCAAACATTCAAAATCTCAAATGTAAAAATATCAATCTAAACAGATCAAAATTCAACACAGGTAAATAAAAAAAATTGTTTGCACACTAAGATCATCTGACTGTTCACTCACTTGTGCGGCATAAAAAGCATTCAATATTCTGAATATTTAACTAAGTAGAGTGTTCCCATATGTATAGCTATCTATATATTAAGCAGTCAGATGGTCCCGTATGTGTATCTATCTATCTATATATTAAGCAGTCATATGGTCCCGTATGTGTATCTGTCTATATATTAAGCAGTCAGATGGTACTGTACGTGTATTTGTCTATATATTAAGCAGTCAGATGGTTCTGTACGTGTATTTGTCTATATATTAAGCAGTCAGATGGTCCCGTATGTGTATCTGTCTATATATTAAGCAGTCAGACGGTCCGTATGTGTAGCTGTTCATATATTAAGCAGTCAGATGGTCCCATACGTGTAGCTGTGTATATATTAAGCAGTCAGGTGGTCCTGTACGTAGCTGTCTATATATTAAGCAGTCAGATGGTCCCGTATGTATCTGTCTATATATTAAGCAGTCAGACTGTCCCGTATGTGTAGCTGTCTATATATTAAGTAGTCAGATGGTCCCACACGTAGCTGTCTATATATTAAGCAGTCAGATGGTCCCGTATGTGTAGCTGTCTATATATTAGGGTCAGATGGTCCCACGACGTAGCTGTCTACATGTTAAGCAGTCAGATGGTCCCGTATGTAGCTGTCTACATGTTAAGCAGTCAGATGGTCCCATACGTAGCTGTCCACGATAAGCAGTCAGATGGTCCCAGATATGTGTCTGTCTAGATATTAAGCAGTCAGATGGTCCTGTACGTAGCTGTCTATTTATTAAGCAGTCAGATGGTCCCGCACGCGTAGCTGTCTATTTATTAAGCAGTCAGATGGTCTGTAATGTATCTGTCTGTATATTAAGCAGTCAGGTGGTCCTGTATGTGTAGCTGTCTATATATTAAGCAGTCAGATGGTCACAGACATGTAGCTGTCTACTTATTACACAGTCAGATGGTCCCGTATGTGCATCTGTCTATATATTAAGCAGTCAGATGGTCCCATATGTATATCTGTCTATATGTTAAGCAGTCAGATGATCCTGTTTGTGTATCACACCTCTCAACTGTCCAGGTTTTGCCTCATATTTTGGTTCTGTTCCTCATAAAATTTGTGGTTTTCTTGCAAATCACTGAGATGATATGAGGACTGAAGACACTAAATAATGACATACATTTGCGTCGACTTCATATTTTTCAGAAAAGGTATATTAACACAAACCCTGCTACTTTAGCAACTTTCTAAGTTTATAACAGCAATATTTAAAATCTGTCCCTCTTTGTTTCCCCATTTTGTCAGGCTTTGTCCAGATTTCATATACTGAGTGGTGTTGAGAGGTATGATGTGTATCTGTCTATTTATTAAGCAGTCGGATGGTCCTGTATGTGTATCTGTCTATATATTAAGCAGTCAGATGGTCCTGTATGTGTAGCTGTCTATATATTAAGCAGTCATATGGTCTGTTATCGTATCTGTCTATATATATATTAAGCAGTCAGATGGTCCCGTATGTGTATCTGTGTATATATTAAGCAGTCATATGGTCCCGTATGTGTATCTATCTATATATTAAGCAGTCAGATGGTTGTACAAGTTCAAAGGTGCACAAAACAGCCAAATATCCAAACTAAAAACACAGTCCAGCACCAGTTATAAATACTCCACCACAATTTATCAGGTACCAGTGATAGGTAAGTATATGGTACCATTAAAAGAAAAATGCCATTATTGGTGTAATATAGTGAAAAAGAACTTGTCACCTGTTAACACATGCCTGTTGTTCTGTATAACAGGTTTAATTTTTAATGTGTTCATACCATATGTTAAATTACATGTGATATTCACAGTGTTATCAGTATCTCTAGGTTTAATGTTATAAGTCAGGAAATTAGACATAGATATATTCTCTCAATCTACAGCGAGAATAAATCTTATAAAAGGAGAAAAAAACTTGAACTCTAAACATAAAGTTACAGTTTCACACATGGTAAGATGAAGTCTGACTAGATAAGTTCCTTTTTCTGTGGCAGTTGTAATTTTTGCATTTAGGTTTGTAAGACTAAACATTTCATGACAGTCAAAACAGGAAAGGTTTGTGAAATTCGACTTTTCATAAGTTGTAAGACACAGTGGATTTTATAATTAGGTATCTTCCTGTGGTGCATTTTGTGTTGGACGATTAACAATGCATGGAAACAAATGATTTCTTCAAATCTTAGTGACATACTCTGTTGAAAAGAAAAGTGCGGTACATAATAAAACTTTAAAACATCATAATGCCCGTTTTATATTCATGGGTATTAGCAGAGTTGATGTGAACAATATCAATAAATCTTATTGGCAAAAAATTATGGATAAAAAAGAATGGAGTTGGATTATCGGTTCAGGCACTATGTACAGCCGTAATGTAACTGCATTTTTATGGTGTCATTTGGACTGATATATCAGATTTATTATTAATCATTTTCTGGTTTTCTGTGTAATGTATACATGTGTGAGTATTGAACATAATTCTCTAACATATGGTAAATGTTTTATTCTAGCAGTACCCCTCAACAAGGTGTGGGTATTGCAGGGTTTACTCACGATTGGTGTGGTCTGAACATGAGGGTGAAGTGAGTAAATCCTGTGATACCCACATCAGCAGTGGGTCATTGTTATTCTACAGTAACATTATTTAAGAAATAAATCGCTTATCTTTCTTAAATTAATGTCTTTGCATAACAGTGCTCTAGTCATCTTCTGCATTTTTTTCTGCTTGCTGGCATGCTGCGCATGCATGTTGGACTTGGTTCCCAAACTTGCACAGTACATCAGTGTAGTACAAGGGGAGGGATAGAGAAAAGAGCATCTCCATTGTTTTTGTATGTTTCTGTTTGTAGAACATACCCGATTTTTCTCATATTTTGCTTTATCTCCCTCATAAAAGAGGTTTGCAGTGTTGTTATCCAGCATATGCCAATAGAAATTCTGACCACTCAGTGGTACTTCAGCAGCTGGATGTTTTTCTTGTGGTATATGCTCAAGTTACAGTGGGCTCACTGGTTTGGCTGTCCAATTAGTATGCTCATTTTGCAATAGTAATGATTCTTTATTGTATGATGTTTTGTTATTTTGAGACAGTTTTAATTCTTTCAGAGATATTTGTTGTGATTTTTTTTGGTTTGCCCATTAGATGTCACTATTTGTTTATAAAAAATATTTAGTTTCTGTGTATTGTAGGAGTATGTTATCTTGACTATGCCATTTATTTCATTCTGCAGGTATTTCGTTTTGTGTATTTTTGTTTTAATTGCAAACTTGATTGTATATGATATAGTTACTGCATTTTTTGCTTGCTGTTTTTGTAATTGGGAGTTGCCATTTGGGTCATGTGATGCTAGCTAGCTAATATAAATTGTGTATTTAGTTAGAACATTTTACACATCCACTAAAGATGCTGTGTTAGTGGAGAAACCACAGCATGCTTTTTTTGATGTCCTTCATGGATGCATCTGCAGTCATAACAACTGGGTTGTCCTGTCGCCAGGCAGCCCCTTCAGTTGGCCGGATTCCAAAGTCCGGGTCCGGCTTCGCTGATGTCGCGACTCCACCCGGCGTCATCTCTGTTGGTCTTGGTATAAAAGCATCAGCCGACGCCATTTTCCTCAGTCTTTCTTGCCGCGTGGCCGAAGCAGAAGCTGTTCGCAAGTGCCGGTCGGTCGGATCCAGAGATTACTTCTACGAATACTACTGAAGACTTCTAAAGCTAAGTACCCGTTGGACTCTTTCTTGCCTCAGCCGATGTCAGAAAGTTAACAATTGTTTAACCTGTGGGAAACAAATACCTCATAAAGATTTCCACTCTTACTGTCTGCCTTGTTTAGGCCCAGCCCACGACGTAGCAGCCTGTTCGCCTGTGCTTCTTTCAACCGCAGAACGCTAGGCGTCGGTCGGAGTTTGCAGAACAGTTTTTCGTTCTGATTTTGCGTACATTATGCCGCCGGATCCTCCGACTACCCAATCTGCCAAAACGAAAGATAAAGACCGACACTCGCGGGTCCGCTGGTTTCGCCGAAACCATGGTTAAGCAAATCGCGAGTGTCTCGGTTTCGGCGAAACCGAAAACTGATCAAAGTACAGCTGAACCTATTCTGAAAACTGAGGCCCCTGCTACAACTCTTGAATCGGCCTCAGAAATTTTACCCACTACGGTGGTTGACTTATCAGACACCATCCCCTTGGATGTCTCTACCCCAGCACGGTGCTGCTAGGCCTCCAGCAGCCATGTCCATTAAGGCCTTCGCCAGGGCTAAAGCAGCCAAGACTACTAAAACAGTGCCTGTTAAACCCCCACATCCAGGCCCCTTCTAGTTCTCAAATGCTTACTTTGGCAGAAGATTTAATTTCTTTAATTAGAGGATCTCAATCTCACCCAGACAGGGCCTCTCAGCCCCCAGAGAAGAGACCTAGGGCAGAGCCCCTGAGCCAGTGTCCTCTGATGATTCTGCTGATGAATCAGACATAACTGAGCAGCCAGAGGCTCCCTTCTCCAATTTTGAAGATTCTGATGCTGAAGAATCCATTCCAGCTGCTTCCCCACCAGAAGAATTCTCCTTTGGGAAACCTTGCATGCCATGCGAACAGTTCCAATGGCAGCAACAGGATTTTTCAGACTCCAGAAAAGACTTAGGACCTTTCTGCACCTCCCACAGCACAGGCCCTTAGCTATACCTCCTGTTCTCTCTGTGGTGGATGATGCTTTCAATGATGTTTGTTCCGCCTCCAGATTCTTTACCCCAGCCCCTGCCAAACCAGACAGATTTTACAGGGTGCCAGATACTCATCACCACCTTTACAAGGCCCCACTTGCAGACCCAGAAACTATATCCCAGGGTCCCAAGGCAGTAGCCGCGACCATAGCTATAAACCCTATTCCTTCTGAAAGGGAAGAAAGGTCATTAGACAGATGGGGTAAAAAGGTCTACACTTCAGCTACTCTCTCAGCTAGAGCTTTAAACTGTCAGTTTCACATGATACAATACCAAGAGTTTATGCTTGACCAGTTAACTAAAAACTAACCACTGATGAATCTCTTGATAAGAAATATGTATTAGAGATGGTAAATAACATACAACAGGTTAGCAACCATTCCTTAAAATGTGGCTATGATGCACTCGCCGCTTCATTTAGATCAGCCATGTCTGGCACAGTCATAAGAAGGCATGCATGGCTAAAGGAACAAGCTTTACGGATCATGTTAAAGCTAAGTTGCTAGATGCTCCTATGGACAAGACAAGTTTGTTTGGTACACCTGCCCAGCAGGTTATGAAGAAAATGGAAGAAAAGGCAAAATCTGTTCAAACTGTTAAAGATTTCTTGCAGGTTCAACCCCAAGGTTTAGCAGGAACTGGCCTGCCAAAAATTGGTCCTTTCCTGACTCCACAAAATTTCAAAGGGGCAGGAATAGGCGTTCCAGAGGCAGAAACCAATCCAGAGGAGGTGCCTACAGAGGACGACAGTGGCAAGGTAACAACAGAGGCACAGACACAGCCACTGCCACTACATCAGCACAACCACAGTGACTTAACCTAAATCCGCCTACCAGGGAACAAATAGCAGCTCCTCTAGGCGGAAAGTTAACCTTATTTTCAAAGAACTGGCACTACATAACAAAAGACAAGTGGATTTTACAAACCATAGATCAAGGTTACGGTTTCACTTCCACACTTTACCAGTCAAAGAGGAATGCCAAATCTACCTCCAAATCAAAAAACAGAGGCTCTACACCAGATAATGGAGTTAGCAAACATGAGAGCTGTGGAAAGAGTGCCAATAGCAGAGCAAGGAAAGGGGTTCTATTCCAGACTATTCCTAGTTCCAAGAAAGGAAAAAGTTGGAGACCAATTCTCGACCTCTCCACCTTAAATACATACATCATTGTCCCAAAATTCAAAATGCTGACCCTACAGCAACTTCTTCCCATGCTGGGCAAGGAGTCTTGGCTGGTAACTCTAGATCTCAAGGAGGCATACCTGCACGTCCCCATTCGACCAATCTGCAGAAGATACCTCCAGATTTCTTGCAGGATCAGAGCACTATCAATTCTCAGCATTGCCCTTTGGCTTATCTACTGCCCAGAGTATTCACAAAATGCCTGGCATCAGTAATGCCATTGCAGACTACAGGGAATTCAAATTTACCCATACCTGGACGACTGCCTGCTACAAGGGGACAACAAAAGCAAGCTGACAACAGATTTACAAAGGGTCATTTACTTGCTACAAGCACTGGGATACACAGTCAATTTACAAAAGTCAAGGCTGATACCATCCCAAACAAGGACATTCTTGGTGGAATTGGACACAGTAAAACAAATGGCATTCCTGACTACAGAAAAACAAAAGAACTTCCTCTTTACTTCTTGGCACTAACAAAACTGAACAAGTTAACAGCAAGAAAAGTACTGCAGGCCTTGGGCTTCATGGCATCATGCATAATCTTGGTTCCATTTGCCAGACTACATATGAGAAAACTACAGTGGTACCTAAAGAATTTATGGTCCCAACACAGACACAGCCTAGAAACAGAAATCCCACTAATTCCATGCTTAAAACAGGAGTTCCTATGGTGGGCTCAGGCATGCCAGTCAAACCCAGGCCTACCCTTTCGCAGATGTCAAGCAAGCCAGACCATCACAACAGACGCTTCAGACCTAGGATGGGGGCCCACATGCTGGACAAATGCGTGCAAGGATTGTGGACACAGGATCAACTTCACCTGCACATCAACCTAAAAGAAATGCTGGCAGTAAAACTGGCAATCCAAAAGTTCAAACCATTTCTCAAAGAGGGCCAGTTGATGATAAGGACAGACAACACCACAGTCATGTGGTACATCAACAAACAGGAGGCACTCATTCATACCCCTATGCAGAATGACCTTGGAGCTGTGGCCCCTGGCACTCAGCTACAACATCCAGTTACAGGCAATATTTGTAGCTCGGAAAGACAATACTCTAGCAGACATATTAGGCAGAACCACTTCGGATGCCCACGAATGGAAGCTGCACCCGGACATCTTCAAGACCATCTCAAAGAAATGGGGAATGCCACAGATAGACCTATTCGCATCACCTCTCAATCACCGGCTCAAAAAATTCTGCACAAGGACATTCCACCCACTAGCATGGAAAGTGGATTCGCTCTCCTTCAACTGGAAAGGCCTAACAGCATATGCATTCCCACCTCTTCCTTTGATACACAAGGTACTACTAAAAATCAAGGAAGAACGTCCAAGGATAATCCTGATAGCTCCAAACTGGCCAAGACAACACTGGTACCCACTACTGAGGAGCATGTCTCGGAACAATATGTGGCCAATACCCCTGATGCCTTTGATGTTAACTCAGAACAACTACAGCATCATACATCCAAACCTAAAACCGTTGCAACTGACTGCATGGAACATCACATAGCAGCAGCTAATCCAGAACTTTCCCAAAGAGTTAAAGACATTATTCTTGAAGCACGCAGACCTTCAACAAGAAGGAACTATGCTGGAAAATGGAAAAGGTTTGTCATTTGGAGTACGGAAAGAGGAAAAGATGTGTCAAACATAGATATGCCTAACATTCTGGAGTATCTGGCGAACTTCTTCATTCAGGCCTGTCCTACTCCTCCATCAAGATACATGCATCAGCTATTTCAGCAGAATACAGCTTTGATCCACCTGTTTTTTCAAACCCTTTGCTCAGGCAGTTCCTCAGAGGAATCAAGAATGTAAAACCTCCAAGGAAACCACCATTACCAGCTTGGGATTTAAACTTTGTGCTAGAAAAGTTGACACTATCACCCTTTGAACCAGCAGCAACTGCAGACCTACAACACCTGTCATGGAAAACTGCTTTCCTACTGGCAATTACTTCAGCAAGGAGGGTTTCAGAACTACAGGCCTTAATGGCAGTGCAACCCTTCCTAATCTTCCACCAAGATAGAGTGTCCATGAGGACTAATCCTACATTTATGCCCAAGGTGGTATCCAGAGTGTCTTTAAACCAGGCAATCCACCTATCTACCTTCTTTCCCAACCCACAAAACAGAGGGGAAAGAATACTGCATACCTTGGATGTACATAGACAGCTACGCTACTACTTGGACAGAACAAAAATAGCAGAAAGACTGACCAACTTTTGTAGCCTATGCAACAGGAAGGGAAGGAAAAGCTATTTCCAAACAGACAATCTCCAAATGGATAGGAAATTGCATACGATTCTGTTACTCCTTCCATGGAAAACCAATTCCACAGAACATAAGACCTCATTCTACAAGGGCAACAGCCACTACCACAGCCTTCTTACGAGGAGTGGCAACCAAAGACATTATTGAGTGGCTACTTGGACCTCCGTGCATACATTTGCCAAGCATTATAATTTGCCTCTATATTCCAGATCGAGCAGGGTTTGCCACTGCTGTACTGCAAGGGATCCTAAACACACCATAATCTACTTTTATCCTCCTCCCTAGTTGGCTATGGTATTCTACCCAGTTGTTATGACTGCAGATGCATCCATGAAGGACATAGTACAGTTTTGTACCTACCATAAATGTAGATGTCCGAACTGGATAGCATCTGCAGTCAGGATTACCCTCCCTCCTTCCCTCTGTGGTACTCCTAGGGTGTTTACCCTCCTAATAGCTAGCTGTTGGGGAGTCTTTATGGTGTATTTGTTTGTATATATGTACATACATGCTTATTGTTGTGTTTACCTCTATCTATTTGGAAACATTGGCATCTATCCAAATTTTAGCCTGCAAGAGGGCTACTGGCATCTGGGGCAAGAAACACTGAGGAAAATGGCGTCGGCTGATGCTTTTATACCCGAAGACCAACAGAGATGACGCCGGGTGGAGTGCGACATCAGCGAAGCGGACCGGACTTTGGAATCCGGCCGACTGAAGGGCTGCCTGACGACAGGACAACCCAGTTGTTATGACTGCAGATGCTATCCAGTTCGGACATCTACATTTATGGTAGGTACAAAACTGTACTTTTCTTGGATTATTGCTGTATCGAATAACTTGTTACTGGACAGTTTTTTTTTTTTTGTGTATATGTTATAAATGTTCCTACTGAATCCAGGGCAAGAAATTCCTTGTGTTTCTAGAGAGAGAGAGATGGTGATGATGATGATGATGACGACGATGGTGGTGATGATGATGACAGGGAGGGAGAGCCTAGACGGTGCATTCCTTTACATCTCCATTGAAGACTGGGCTCTTAGTGGAAGTGTCAAGTTTACAAAAGAGGTGGAGACTCCAAGCTGTGGGCTTTGTTGCCTGTATAAGTACACCATACAAATCCCACTGTATGTCTTCCATTGAAGTGATGCATAGGGTACACTGGAAAATGGTAGGTTCCAACCTCCACCCCCCTGCCATTAGAAAAATAAATTAACTAGCCACATCTCCAAAACTACCATTTCTCCCTTAGATTAGATTGGTGTGATGTGTAATGGGCAGTCAAGTATCAGTTTTTAAATGGTTCCTTTCCTGCCTACCTACTATACTTGTGTTATCAAAGATTGCATTTAAAGATGGTGTCCACTAGTATTCCATCTTTGTTTCTGTTGCATAACTCCTAATCTGCAGAGTGAAAAAGAACTCACATGGTTATGACACTGTTTTTTATTACTTTGCGTTGTTCTCCAGTGTTCTCCAGGTTTGTTATTCATAGGGTACTTTAAATGAGTAGTCTTTAGTGGCTGATGCATTACTGTTGAATAACTGCATTGTTGTCTTTCTTCCATAAGTGAAAAAAATGTACTGTAATAATTATTATTGGTTTATAGATTATCCTTTATTGGTCTACACGGTTTGTTAACCACCACAATTATACCATTTCCAGTCTTTTATTTTGGCTCATATTTAACACCAAAGACAGTGTTTTTGTGAATAATGATTTGCCAGTTCATGTATAATATCTTTGGTGGCTTAGTATTACATTTGCTTGATGTATTTGTTGATAGTAGGATCTGTGAAAACACACAAAAATAGATAAAGAGATTTCTGTTCACATAAGATATTTTTCATGTTGGTTTTATCTGGGAGATGTCTGTGTGTGTGTGTGTGTGTGTGTGTGTGTGTGTGTGTGTGTGTGTGTGTGTATGTGTATATATATATATATATATATATTATATATATATATATATATATATATATATATATATACACACACACACACACACACACACACACACACACACACACATCTCCCAGATAAAACCATATATATATATATATATATCCAAGAGAAAAAAATTGCTGTTCCAACAAAAAAAAATAAATAAATAAATAACAATTTAAAACATTACATTAAGTGCCACACACACACACCCTACTTAAATATACCAACTCCAAGACTGCACTACAGTGCCGAAAACAGCAAAGTACTGAAGCGGCCAAGCAAATTCTTTCCTAGGGAAATAATTTGTTTAACAGCCTCTTCGATATTTTGCATTTTCAGCCTTTTAAGTTCGACCAAGACGCATTTAAAAGAATGTGTCTTCGGTCTTCTAATATAGAGCCTATAGATATATATGTATATATATAGATCTAGATATATATAGATATATATATATATATATATATATATATATATATATATATAGATATATACATATATATGTAGATTAGATATAGATATATAGGTATATATAGAGAGATATGTATGTGTATCTATATATCTATAAGACATTTCTTCTCGTAAAAAGATGTATTAGTTTGCCAGCCTTATGTCAGTCAGCACTGATAAATTCAAACATGATCCATGTTTTGAAGAATACGTGGTCAGAATTGCTACATTTGGAGAAAATGAAATAAATTCATTGATATTTAGCCACTTTTCTTCCACATTAGTGCAACCTTGAAGGTATAGTATTTAATTAAAGATATGTTAGAGGAAGCTCTCTCACATTATGGGGGATAAGGAGATGCATCCCCTCCGCCACATTCAGACACTTTTTTTAACTTGTTTTTGATGAGATGAATCTTGACAAGGATTGTTTTCAAGAGTTTAGTTATGATGACCTGTTATAATTCCAAAATAAATTTGGTTTATAGCAAGATATCTGATGTGACCAATTCAGGTGACATTCACATACAAGGCATATTTTCTATAGGTTAATTCACAGGAGTTGGTTTGATTTTATGTTGCTATCATAGCTCTTAACTAATCGGGTACAAATCTCAATAGAATCGGGGACAAATTTAGAAATAATCATGGACAAATATTAATACTATTAACTTCAGTCTTTTACAGAATAACAGAATGTGAATTAGTAATATACATTTTCTGAAGTAAAATAACTCTAAATCTGAAGTAGTTAACTTAATTTGATCAGCAACCTGTGGGTTTCGGATGCGATACGGAACCGAGCTGGCATCATACCAAGCAAAAGATCCGAGCTCCAAGCTCCTCCCCCCTACCCATACTACACTGCAACCTCCTTCCAATCCCCAGATCTTGTTTGCCGCGGCTTCGCCAGCACGGGTTGTTGTCAGGGTTTTTTTGAAAACTTTGGTCTGTGTGTGCCCCTTTTGATAATTTTAGTAATAGTTATTAATTTATCCCTCTCTGCGGTTACCGTTTACGGTAATTATTGTTTTGTTTTTTTTGTACTTTGAAAGTTGTTAACTTTCTGTTAGTGTAGGCCCCCTCTTCCCACCCGTAGAGTGTGTGTGTGTGCGTGTGTGTTCCCTAATATGTTGGAAAGTCAGAAAGTGACTTTCTCTTAAGTGCACAGAGTGTGGCCATAAGCTGTCACCAGCCTATGATCACACTCTGTGTGTAGTTTGCTTGGGGGTTGCCCTTTGTCATCCGGCTGCAAGATCTGTGCGGCCTTCAACCCCCGAGCCTTGCGGGATCACAGGAACAAGTTAATTTTGGCGGGTCTTCTACCCGCAGAATCAACTTCTGCCTTTTCTGCTGCTTTCTCACCAGCCATGGCTGTGGCTGTTCAGCCTTCAGGCCCTCCTCCCCTGTCCGGGACTCGAAAAGTTCCTCGGTCCACCCCCCAGACAAGGAGTCTAGGGCTATTGATCATCTTGGAAAGCAGACTTTTGCTTCAGCCACCTTTACTGTAAGGGCACTGAATTATTTGGCCCACGTAATTCCACTGCAGCTTGACCTTGTGAAAGCGTAAGTCGAGTCTCCCCCGGAGTCCATGTCGGCCGAGGATAAATGGACCTTCTCGGCTCGTATGGCCACTCTCAAGTGTGTGTCCAATACGTCCATGCGTTTACTCTGTCATGCCACCAAGGGAGCCGCTAGGGCTAGCGGGTCTGTCATCGCCGTAAGGTGTCACATCTGGCTCCGTCTTTGCGACTTCTCGGAACCCTTCAAGGTGTCCTTCACTAATGCACCCTTTGACGGTTCGACCCTGTTCGGGAAGACTGTCCGCGATATGCTTGTCCAGAGCAAGAAAGACGGGAAGACGCTGTCAGCCGTCGGGATCCGCTTCTCTAACCCTCAAAGGTCCTTTTCCAGGAACCATTGAGGGCAAAAGAAGCTGTGGTTCCAGAAAACTCAGCAGTCCCGGAACGCTCAGGACTCATTCTCCCCCAGAGGCAGAGGGGGACAAGGTGGACGCCGGCCCAGAGGCAGAGGGGGGGGCTGAAGAACTTTGGGTCACGTGAACCTTTTTCAGAGCGACCCGCACAGCAACCCTGAGCAGTTGCCCGACTGCTTCTCTCTGGAGGCAGTCGGGGGGGGGGGCGTTTTTCGATGCACCTAGCCCAATGGGAGTCCATCACAACAGATCGCTGGGTGCTTCGAATAATATCCAGAGGCTGTTCTATTCCCTTCATAAGCAAGCCCCCTTACACAAGGCGCCTCCCGGACGTCCCACCCGCTCAGAGGGAGGCCACGGCCTTGGAAATACAAAAGCTACTAGAAAAAAGAGCCGTCCAGCAGGTGCCCCCAGACCAGTCCGGATCAGGCATCTATTCCAGGTTCTTTTTGGTGCCAAAAAAAGACGTGGGACCTAAGGCCGATTCTCAACCTATTGACAATGAACCTGTTCGTTGCCAAGGAAACATTCCGGATGATCACGCTTCAATCCATCCTGCCCTTCCTGCAGGAGGAAGACTGGTTATGCTTGATAGACCTCAAGAATGCATACTACCATATTCTGATGGACAGGCGATCCAGGAGGTTCCTCCACTTTCAGCTAGGGGCCAATCATTATCAATTCAGGGTCCTACCTTCGGTCTCACCACAGCTCCCAGGGTGTTCACCAAGGTCATGGCAGTTGTAGCGGCCCACCTGAGACTTCAGGGCATTCAGGTCTTACCGTACCTGGATGACTGGCTCCTCACCACCCCCACCAGGCATCTACTCTTACTAGCCAAAGATTTCTTTCTGTGGATATCACCTCAGCTAGGGATTACCATAAATCTCAGGAAGTCTTCCCTTCAACCTGTTCTAGTGTTAGACTTCATAGGGGCGAGAATAGATTCTATTCAGGCCAGGGCATTCTTAACCCCAGACAGACTACACAGCCTGGCACTTCATTTGTTAACACTTCTGCAGTCCTCTGCACCCCATGCAGAATTAGTCCTGAGAGCCTTAGGGTCCATGGCAGCAGCTATCAGCCTGATCCCTTGTGCTTGTCTGCATATGAGAATTCTACAGTGGACATTGTAAGTTCAGTGGTTGATTCTTCATCAGCCTCTAGATTTTCCAATCCCTCTGAGCAGAGTGTGCAGAAATTCTCTCACGTGGTGGCTCTAATCTCGGAATTTGCAGAAGGGACGTCCCTTTCTTGCACCCCAACCCCAAACCACGGTGACCACGGATGCCTCCCGCCTGGGGGGGGGTCATTGTTCGGGCAGGACTGTTCAAGGCACGTGGACTCAAAATGAGACCGTTCTGCATATAAATGTTCTAGAGATGAGAGCGTTATCGTTGCAGGCCCTTCATGCTTATCTCCCTCTGAGAACTATTGCGATCCAGTCAGACAACATGTCAGTGGTCTGGTATATCAACCAACAGGGGGGAACCAAGTCTTATCCCCTTTGTCGAGAAGCCATGAGAGTCTTGGAATGGGTGATCTCCACCAACCCCTTTCTGATAGCAACGCACATTCCGGGTCGGTCCAACATCTTGGCAGACAAATTGAGCAGAACTATCCTTTCTCCCTACAAGTGGTCTCTGAACCCTTGTGTAGTGGAACAGATCTTCCTCAAGTGGGGTCAGTCTTACTGCGATCCTTTCACATCGCCTTCCAATGCGAAGTGCAGCGAGTTTTTCGCTCTAATCCCCCCAATGGGGGAAGCCCCCAGAGACGCTCTTGTTCATGCTTGGCTACCCGGTCTTATGTGTATCCCCCGCTTCCGCTCATGATAAAGGTCTTGCAGAAAGCTTGCCGGTTGGGGAGCAGATTGATCCTCATAGCCCCATTCTGGCCTCGTCAAGTCTGGTTCCCCTGCCTATGGTCTCATCTCATAGCTCCACCTTGGATCTTGGATCCCATTCCAGATATGATTCTTCATTCCTTGGGAATGCTTCCTCTGAATCTGGACAGCCTGAAGCTCACAGCTTGGCTGCTCCAGTTCCACTAGTTGCTAGGACTTCCGGTATCTCTTCTCCTGTTAAATCTATGTTGGTCACAGCACATAAATCCTCTACCAGGAAAATTTACTGTAGCAAATGGAGATGCTTTCCCATTTGGGCTTCACAGAGAAATCTAGATCCTTTTACCGCTCCGATCCCAGCGGTATTAGACTTTTTGTCTCATATCTTCCAGCAAGGAGCCAGCTCTTCCTCAGTGAAGGTCCAGCTGGCGGCTATTTCTCATTTCTATGTAGGGGACAATTTAGGCTCTCTCGCTGCTGCCAGAATTTGTAAGACCTTTTTGAAAGGCACTTTTCTTCTGAGACCTCCTATTAAGAATCCGTCCCCGCTGTGGGATCTGACTGCGGTTCTTCAGGCCTTAGTTGCGCCTCCTTTCGAGCCCTCGGCATCAGTTGACCTTATAATTTTTGTCATGGAAGACTGCTTTTCTGGTAGCTATAGCTTCAGCAAGGAGAGTGTCGGAGCTTCAAGCTCTTTGTATGAAACCCCCATATCTTATGTTTCATAAGGACAGGGTGTCTCTCAGGACTAATCCACCCTTTCTCCCTAAAGTTGCTTCTGAGGCAAACATTAATCAATCTATTAATTTGCCTGTCTTTTTCCCTAATTTTCAGAACAAAGGGAAATACAAACTTCATTTGCTGGATGTTCACAGGCAGTTACGTTTTTATTTGCACAGGACGGCAGCCTTTCGTAAATCTGATCAACTTTTTGTTTCTTTTACTAAGCCCTTTTTGGGGAAGCCAGTTCCAAAAGTGACTCTTGCTAGGTGGATTTTCCTTTGTATCCTACAAGCATACAGAGAGCTTGGTTTACCAGAACCAGTAGGAGTTCATGCTCATTCTACACATTCTATGGTAACGTTTACAGCATTCTGGTCTAAAGATTCCCTGGATGACATTTGCTCAGCGGCTACCTGGGCATCTTCTCACACCTTCATTACTCATTATAAACTGGATTTGGTGTCTAGAGGAAGGGCTTCCTTTGGCTCTGCAGTGCTCTGGAATATCCTTCCTTAAGGGCCTCCCAAGATTTCGGGTAGCTGGGGATTCTGTCCCACAGGTTGCTGATCAAATGAAGTTAACTACTTCAGATAAAGAAGTTATGTACTCACAATAACGTTCCATCTGAGTAGGTAAACTTCATTTGTCAGTAACCGTCCCTCCCTCCTTCCCCCTTACCTTGGCGTTATTTTTGCTGAGCTCGATGTTCGGAGTTCACAAGCTGGATGTTTGTCCTTGGTTTAGGGGTCTCCGGTTAGTTTGTTGGTGTCACGTGTGGAGTGGCAAACTCGATCTGAGGATTGGAAGGAGGTTACAGTGTAGTATGGGTAGGGGGAAGGAGCTTGGAGTTCGGATCTTTTGCTTGGTATGCTGCCGGCTCGGATCCGTATCAGATCTGAAACCCACAGGTTGCTGACAAATGAATTTACCTACTCAGATGGAACGTTATGGTGAGTACATAACTTCTTTTTATTGTCATTGTATATTCAATGTAATTTACCACCTTTTCTCCAAAAGTCACCAGTTTGAGGAGGGATTAAGAGGGACAGAGCTAAAATTTGAGTCAAAATCAGGGATATCCCTGAAAAAAGGGACAGTTGAGGGATATGTTGCTATGTATAATGTTTTAGTCTTAAATGCTATGGAGTGCTTTTTTTTTTAATTTATAGCTAAAAATAATAAAAAAATAAACGAGTTTCAAAATTTGATGCAGAATTTCCTTATCATAACATGCTGGTCTTACTTCAGAGGTTCTTGCAGCAGATGTGCCAGACCCAGTAGACAAGTTAGTACAACAGTCATGAAAGTCTAGTTGAAGTTGGTCAGCAAGAGAAGGAGCAATAAAAAGTGGCAACTCTTAACTCGGGTAATGCTGCAGCATGAATTGTAAATGGGTCCTCCATATGGAGGAGCAGCAAATGCTTCTGAAGGGGATAAGTCACAGGAAGATGGTCTGGAACTTTCTGTAGAAGACCTGTAGGAAACGGAGCAAACAAAATGCTCTGGTACAAAAGAAACTGAACTAAGGGAAAACCTACTTGGTTTAATAGAGATGGATAGATATACTTGGATAGATAAATGAAATAGATTACAGAAAGTAAATAAGGCCAAAAATTTTAGAAACTGATAAAACAGATTAACACAATAATTCAGACTACAAAAAAAAATTCATGTGATATAACAGAAACGCACTGTGCAGCTAAACTAATAGAAGATAAAATGTTATCACAAAAAAGGAGGGGAGACAAATAGAATGCCACCATGAAATTATCGAATAGAGAAAACTGTAAAACCATCAAGACAAAAAGTATCACTGTTTTAGAATATAAAAAAGGGAGCAGGTCATCAAAAATCCTTAAAAAGATAGATTTGGTAAAAGCAGAGCACAATATCAAAATAGACCAGGATTTGTCATACACTATTTTCAATAATAAACTAAAAATATCAACACAAGCAGAAAATCTTAGAAGGTATGCAGATAAATATAAAGGAAAAATACAAAATAAGCAATTCATTGATGACCCAAAAGTGTTTATATAGAGAGACGAGAAACAAAGCAAAGCAAACGGAAAAGAAACACCACCAAAAAAGAAGAAATGTGTGTGTTTTTGGAGATTTTTTTATGAAGACTCTTTTAAACATAACAAAGATGCCATATGAATAGAAGAATTAAGAGAACCAGTAAGTGGCTCTAACGTTGAAGGTATGAAATGGGATGAAGTAACAACCAGTCATACTGAGACAAAATTAACAAACATTCCAAACTGAAAAAGTTGTGGCCCAGATACCATACCTAACTTCCGGCTAAAGTTATTGATATCATTGTTACACAAATATTTAGTCCTTTGTAAGAATTACTTGTATGCACATCCCAAACAGACACCAACCTGGTTAACAGGAGAAATAATACTCCTCCTTAAGAGTGAACCTGCAAGCCATTCCAAGAACTGCAGACTAGTAACTTCCCACAGTATACAAATGATATACTGGAGTTTACAAATGCATCTAGAAAAAAAAATGGTGATGGCAATAGGACAAAAAGAAAGTCATATAGAGCAAAGGATCATTTATTATTGAACAAAGCTATAATATAGAGTTGTAAAAAGGGTAAGAATTTGAGTGTAGCATAGATTTGTGGATAACGGAATGTTTACAAATGCATAAAGTGCACCCTACATTGATCAATTTTATATTACAGTGACTATGAAACAGTGGCAAACCACTTTGTAGTTGATCCATGAAAAGGGCAGATTATTATACCAATGATAAAACTTCAGAAGGAAGTATTCCAGGTTGATTCTCTGTCACAACTTCTGATGTTATGTGATCCTATCTCGCCTACATTCTGTACTGATGGGCTCGGGCGATCCCTCGCCGACTTCAGCTGCTTATGCTATAGAGCGAGGCCTCTTATTGGCTGAGCTATTTCTTATCCCACCACCACCACTAATCCCCCAGAGGTCTCAACTTGGCTGGGCTAAGTACTATTTATTTAGGCTTTTTCCTGTCAGAAATTTGCTTACTTTGAACCCAAAAGCTGTTTTAACAGCTATTGTTGTCATACGAGTGTGTATTGATTAATTTCTGTTGAGAAATTCGTGTTTTTTTTCGTCAGGGAAGGTTTCCCGTTTTAGTAAGAGGGGCCTTCCCCTGTTGCTTTGCTATTAGTGTTTCTTTCCTGGGTCAAGTACCCGTTTAAGTTAGAGGGTCTTGACTCTCTCTCTTTCTCTGTGTTGTTCAACTGTATAGTGTGTAAAAAAAAAAAAAAAAACTTTATTCTTTTTGTTTGGTTCATAACTATTAAGTTTTGTTGTATTTCTCTTTAGACAGGTACTGTTTTCTAAGACCCTCCGGGTTTAAAAAGTGCACGAGGTGTGGTTACAAGATGTCCATAACAGACGACCACTCCTCGTGCGTCTATTGCTTAGGCGCCAAGCACCTTCAAGAATCTTGTAGCGTGTGTCACGCCTTCTCATCAAGAGTCCTCCAGGAGAGGAAAAACAAATTAATCCTTAAGGGATTAATCAAGCCATCCTTCGAGGAAGCTTTATCTTCGTCATCCTCTCCTTCAAAAAAGAAGAAAGCGTTGGCTCCGACCAGTCAGTCGGAACCGACTGCCAAAAAACCTAGGCAGACTTCTCCATCGGCTCCACGGACTTCGGAGCCGAGGCGAATAGTCTGCCTCGATGCCTCCAGCCTCGACCCCTCTGGTTTCGGAGCCGAGGACTGGGGCATCGAAGTCACCTTCATCGGCTCCACTGATATTGGAGCCGATGAGGGTTGCCGCTCAGACTCTTCCCTTCCGGCCGAAGTCCTTATCGGCACCGAGGGAAATTGCCTTGCCATCTCTCTCGGAGCCGATAGTGGTAGAGTCCATTTGGAGCCGGTCCCCTAGTCCTTTGGAGCCGATGGAGAAATCGGTTCGGACCCGATCGATATCATCCAGGTCATCCAAGATGTCTGATTCGGACATCGACAGGGTGCTCCTTAGACTCTTCCAGTCTCCGGTGTTCCAAAGCTAGTTTTGGCTCCAGCCCATTCGGCTTCGGAGCCGATGGTCCACCTCCCTACTTTGGTTCCTCCTCCAACAGCCTCGGCACCGTTGGAGCCGGTGCTGGTGGAACCGGTGGAGGTTTTAGGGTCGGGCCCGACCCTTACTCCAACTCCGGCTCTTGGGTCGGAGTTCAGTACACGGACTTCTTCCGTCGGCCCTGGGATGCCGGATTGATATTTTCGGTCCCAAGTCTCCCTCTTGGTGCGTCGGCGGCTAGAGTGCCGTCTACTGTCGTGGCCACGGAGGTGGGACCCTCACAGGATTCTGGTGGTCCCGCCTTCAGGGCTATGAGGAGTGCGTTAGCCAAATCATCTTTGGCTACCTCCACGGTCTCCCCAGCTCCTTCCCTGCATACCGAGACTGGGTCTTTGGCAGTCCCCCTGTCCGTAGACAACGGAGCCCCGGGGCCTGAGGTTACCCCCACTGGGGTTTCCCCCCCTCCTGGAGGTCCTTCTGAAGCCTCTTCGGAAGAACCCCCCAGGAAAAGATCGTGCAAGAGGAAGCACGTTGACTCCCCAGATGAGTCTCTTACATCAGACACTGATCTCGATGATGCAGAGGGGTCCCCTAAGTCGTCCTCGGATGATGTCTCTTTTGCAGACATCCTGGAAGCCCTTAAACAACGAGGCGGCTGGCAGTCCAAACCCCCTTCTGCTGATGAGTCGGTGTTCCTTAAGGCCTTCGGGGCTCAGCCCTCCGCCTCCTGGGTGTCTCCGACGAGCTCTTGGATTTGATCTGTCGAAGGGCGTGGGAACACCCAGACTCTGTGGAACCGGTGACTGCTCGTCCGAATAAATTCCTCTCGGCACCCCCTGAAAAAGAATTCCTAACCAAAGGTGTGGCTGTAGATGCTTTGGTGGTGGCATCTGCTACCCAGCAAGATGTAGCAGAGGCTTGACGTCCGTCCATCCTCCTAATAAGGAGTCTAGGAGCATGGATCGATGAAAGCACACCCTCAGTTCAGCGGCCTTTACATTAAGGTCCTTGAACTACCTTACGCACTTTACCAGATTTCAGAGGGATCTGATTAAAGAACTATCCGATACCCTCTTGGGTAACCTGCCTGAGGAGCTGGCCCAGACGGTTGGCTCTCAGCTGGCTACATTGTCGTCCATTTGAAACTTCGTCCATGAGGCTCATTTCTTATGCGGCCGAAGGGCGAGTAGAGCGGTACAGGCATTGCTCTACGGAGACAAGCCTGGCTCCGCCTGTGTCATTGCGGAGGCCTTTAAGTCTTCCTTTGCCGATGCCCCCTTTGATGGGTCCTCCTGTTTGGACCCAAGGTAAAGGACACACTGACCGCTGCGAACAGGAGGGTAAGACTCTGACTGCCGTGAGGCACGATTTTCCACTCCCTTTCGGCCTTATCCCAAGGCTAAAAGAGGAGGGAAGATGTGGTTCCGTGATCTCAGAAGCCTTACCCTCTCAGCAGGAGGATCCCCTTCCAGAGGCAGGGGAGGGGGAAATTCTTCCGGAAGACGCCGTCCCAGAGGCGGCAGAGGCCCTCGCAACACTGGAGACCGCGAGTCCTTTCGTGGCTCTTCAGCCTTTCACAGTCCCTGAAGGATTGCCCGACTGTGCAGCTCCGGAGCCAGTCGGGGGTCGTTTCTCGAAGCACCTAAAAGCCTGGGAAGATATCACTCAGGACCGATGGGTGCTTCGAATTATCGCCGGAGGTTAAACCATCCCTTTCTCTCACTCCCCACCGCAGTCCAGGAAAATCCCGGACCCGCCACCCAATCAACGGGATACTGCAGCCTCAGAAGTTTCAAAGCTGCTGCAAAAAGGAGTCATCCAACCGGTCCCCGCAGACCAGATCGGATTAGGGACTTACTCAAGATTCTTTTTGGTGCCAAAAAAGACCGGGGACTTGAGGCCCATTTTGGACCTCAGCATTCTAAACCGTTCAGTCAGAAAGTCCAAGTTCAGAATGGTCACCCTACAAACCATTCTCCCATTGCTGGAGAAAGGTGTTTGGATGTGCTCCATAGATCTCAAGGATGCTTATTACCATATCATGGTACATCAAGCATCCAGGAGACATCTGCGCTTCAGCCTAGGAGGCAGTCATTTTCAGTTCCGCGCTCTGCCCTTTGGTCTCACCACAGCCCCCAGGGTGTTCACCAAGTGCTTGGCAGTCGTGACTGCTCACCTGAGAAGTCTAGGATTCCAGGTGTTTCCGTATCTAGATGACTGGCTCCTAACTGCCACCTCCAAGCATCTACTACTGCGGAGCCTACAAGCCACTATATCACTGGGCAACTCCCTTGGAATCACCTTCAATTGGCCAAAGTCTGTAAGCCAATGAGCATCAACATCTAATCATCTAAGTCACAGGTTTATGCCTCCTAAGAACAGGTTTTACCACTCCATTGAGTCCTGGACTTCTGTCAGCACGTAGCCTTACAATCCATTGTACCTCACAGTATTCAGTTTGATTGACAATATTATCCCCTCTGGTGTTCACCTTAACCAGTTGTAAAACCATAAAATTAAAGTGGTGTCCTGGATGTCCTTTAATATGATGAAAGAGAGCATTATGTGTATTGCTGATAAATCTTTCAGGATACTATCCTTAAGTTTACAGTTGGTCTTCCCAATATAAAATAATGTGCAGTACAGGCATCTAGCCAGGTGCACAACTTTCATTGAATTACAGTTTGCCAACATTTTAGGTTTAAATACCCTATTTCAATAGGATGTACAAATTCTTGAAATGTAGATATTAAAGGGCATGCTTTACAGTGCTGACAGGGATATGTACCCATTTTACCTGCTTATATATAATATAATAAGTAACATATATATGCTGGTATATAATGTCCATTGAAAACTGTGGAGAAACTGACCAAGTCATAAAATACCAAGATTTGCAAACAGAAGAACAAGAGCAATGTGGAAGAAGGATGCTCAGATGGGTCCAGTAGTAGTAGAAGAAGCAGGACTACAATCATGCTTAAATGTACTTGCCAGTAGATGTAATCCCACAAATTAAATGCAGAAGGAGACAGTTCTGGACATATCAGAGGTGTTGAGAAGAGAACAATTAGCTAACATTAAAAACTGAAACAATACTAATTTCATGAACTGTAATCATACCCTGACGTATGAGTACAGTCCATTCCTGTTATGGTATTAAAAACCCAAAATACTTGGAGAAATTAAACAGACAGTCATTCAGCTGAGACCATCCCTTTATTGATGCGTCTACACCCTGCATTTCATATTGTGTACCCCTCGTCTTGCCTTTCTTGTTTTCCTGCTCACCACCCTAGTGTTTACCTCACTGACCATGTCTCCTTTTTATTTTTTTTCTTTAAAATATTTTTAAATCTGAATTATTTTGGCAGCTGTTAAATTATTCAAGGCAAAATAAAATGTGTGGGATTGTGAAATTCATTTTCCATCAAGGTGTTTGCCCACCTTTACGCCTTGTATGATTAAGATGCTGAACATAGCATAACCACATGTTTGTGCTTTTGTTTCAATATATCAATAAAAGCATGGAGACATGAAGGTCATAGAAAGCCATCTGCTCTTCCAAGAATGCATAGCCATGGAGTGTGTGCAGGGTAGAGTTAAAATACAAAGACTTCCTGAGACTCTGTACTCACTCTCTCTTTTTTTCAGGAAAGACAAACAAAAAAAAAATAAGTCTCATACAAAGGGAAAAAAGGCAAGGAGAATTGTAAAAAAACACAGTAGGGATAGGAAGAGAGAATGAGGAAATGAAGAGAAACATGCAAAGGCGAAGGCTGTGAAACACAAGACTGGTTTGTTGCTCCTTGAAAAAGAATATGAGGCCCAAGGGTGGCTACTGACAAGGCGTAAATGGCCACATGGCCCAGTTGCCTTGTATAGAGTCTATGATCTGACAAGAAAATACTCTGCTCTAGCCTTTTGGACATGACTGTAGGTCTTAGAGCCACTCAGAATATAGAACTTCCCATCTTGTTGAAATGTCCATCATGAAGGTCTACCATACCGGGCTTCATTCCTCCAGTCTTCAACTTTGTCCATTTGGTACTCCCACTGTATTTTTCCCATGCTACCTTCCTTTTTTTTTTTTCCTCTGAAGTATTCCCTTCTGGACGTAGTTCCAAAGAAGCCCCTAGTATCCAGAAAGCTGAAATCCCCAACACTCCAGAGAGAGACAAGAAGTCCCTTGGAACCTGAACTAAATCCACTGATGGTAGATCATAGTGATGATGAGGGGAACAATTACCCCCCTCCCTGATTCTATGTTTTAATCCCCTCCCCCAATGATTCTAAAATAGAGGTTGGTCCTCGGAACCAGCATCCTTTCCCCCGAAAGGAAACTTCAGAAGACATGCTTTCTGCAAACACAGTCTACCTGGGTGGTCCTACCCTCATGGACATCCTACAGAATGCGACAAGGATAGCGTTCAAGAACCTAGATGCAGGAACTGCTTTGCCATAGAAAGTAGGTTGGGTTTTCCAGCCTCCACAGGAGTGTATGGCTTGGACAGGCTTTCAATCCTGGTGAAACCTTGTCAGTTGCAGTCCTGCAGAGGGTTTGTAGTTCACATAGTCACACTCTCCATCCCTCAGACAAGTAGTCAGGGGCTTTGGATAGATTTGGGAACATTTGTTGTGTGCACTGCCCTTTTAGTTGTGTAGATGAATTGTCATATGCTAATCCTGTATTCTCAGAAAGATGTTATAAATTAATTACAGCATGTTGCAGAATAATTGTTTGTTTAAGATTCTCCACAAGATCAAGACAAAGGCTTTTCCTTCATATAGTCTCAGTAACTCAATGCCCTGTGTGGCTTGTAGTGCCGTGAATGTGGCTGTTATGGCAGTAGGATGGCTGCATTTGATCCAGTTTGCTGAGAAATCCAATGCAAGCTTTTAAACTTCCTTTAGGAGATCCCCTTCTGTTTGGTCTGTAGGCAAACAACTGTCTTAAAGATACAAAGGAGAAAAGACAAGGTCTGACAGGTATGGGTTTCGTTTTTAGTCTCTCCAGGATTCATTCTCCAGAACGAAGAGGGGCTGACACTGATTGTTGTTCTTGCATCGCCCACAGGTACAGGAGGGACCATGAAGTAGGCAGTCACCCCTGACTACATCACAGCCAGGTAATGAACCCAGAGTCTGTGTCCCTGGCAAGCTGCTGAAAGCCACTGTCAGTTTCAGGCTGGATTACAGCAGGAGGTAGTGAGGGAGAGCATCTCTCTTCACACTGCAGTACAGAAAAAGACCTCTGAGGACCCATGGATCAGTGAGTTAATTACCAGAGAATATTTGATCCCCTTTCTCAACACATCTCAGTCACCCTTTACCTTTCCCAGTATTGCACACGGTCATAAATTATTATCATGGACAAAGATGTTAAAGGGTCTCAAAAAACAGACATCCAAGAGGTCCAGACAGACCAAAAAGGCCACAACATGATGTCAAATTTCAGACAAATGGGTTGTGAAGGAGATCCAGGAGAATTACAGCTGGAAATAGATAGAATTTCCAAGCCTTTCAAAGGGGATCCCTCCTCACCCTCCCAATGAAACAAAATTGTTTTCCTAGGTGTTGTTAATATGTTACACTCAGTAGTCATAGAGTAAGTTCTTGCAGAAACAAAGGAAAGGGATTTTATTCCAGAATATATCTGGATTGAAAAGAAGGAGCACTCGTGGAGTTTTAGATCTCTCCCTCCTCAGTGTTTGTAAAAGTTCTAAAATTCATGAATTTAACCCTTCAAACTGCATTAGTACTTCTCCCAGACCAGAGAGTAATGCATGGAGTTGATAATGTGACCCAGATATACAAAATACTGTCCTTCTCCTGAAACTGTTTGCAATAGGAATGTGATGGTAAGCATCTTTGAGATCTCTGCTGCACCAGGTGTGTTCAAAAGGTGTCTAGCCCCAATGGCTAGCCCATTTCAGACTGCAAGATGTCCATGTTTCCTTATTTAGATGATTTGCTTATCCATACAGAGTCTTTGCCCAGATGCCAGACGTCCTTAACAAAGGTTACTTCTCTCTTCACTCTTATAGGATTTCAGATAAACTTGCAAAAATCCTCCCTGACTCTGTCACACAGGATTGTATTTCTAGGGTGCATTATAGACGCTCACATACAAAAAGCCTTTGACCACAGGACAAGATAGATTATTGTTTTGTTTTATTTATATTTGTTCATCAGGGTAGTGCACTGATCAGTACCGACCAATTTCAGGCTTAGCCCAGGTGAAATACAAAACATTTCACAATCAAAAAGTACAGAAATGCAAGCAATAACAGAGCAGTTCAGACTAAGTGCATAAAAATAACTGTGTGTATACATTCTACTGAACTAGCACAGTGCAATGTACAATCAAGCAGAGTGATTCATACTGAGAAGTATTCTGGAACTTTTTTCTTCTGTCTCAAGCTTCAGCTAAAGAACTCAATCAGGATAAGAAGCCTTAAGGCTTCTATGGTCCCCATGATAACACTAGCCAGACTGAACCTGAGAAAAACTAACTGGCATCTCCAAAGCATGTGAACCCAGCATATTCATCTCCTGGAATTTCAAATTCCAGTACTAGATTTTGTAAAACTAGAACTACAGTGGAGGAGAGATCAGAAGGATCTCAGGCCAGGGCTCCCTTTTTCTTCTCCTACCCCAACACAATCTGTCCTGATGGATTCCTCAGATTTTGCTTGGGGGAGCAGTTTCTATGGGAGTCAAGTACTGTGGGATTGTTTGGACAGACAAAAGCACATAAATGCCAAAGAAATGGTGGCTGTAATTTATGCCATAAAGGTTCTACATCATCTTTAGGAATCCGATCTTTGTGTGATTACGGGCAATCCAACAGTGATGTAATACTTAAACAAGTAAGCGGTATAAGATCATACCCTCTATGCCAGCTGGCAATGATAACTTGGGAGTTAGCATTTCAGAACTCACTAACTCTTTGTGCATTTCACATACCTTCAGAGCAAAACATTGCGGCAAGACAAACTCAGCAGATCCTGGCCAGACCTTCATAAGCGGAAGCTCAATCCACATGTGATAAAAACAACAAGTAGATCTGTTTGCCTCCTTTCAAAGCAGAGAACTAGACAAATTATGTTCCAGAAACACAGAACTTGATAAATTATGTTCCAGAAATCTATTTAACCAAGCCTGGAGAACAGAGACTCTTTCATTTCCATGGTCTGAGATGCTCCTGTATGCTTTTCCTCCCTTTCTAATGATTTCCAAGGTACTTCTGAAGATTCCAAATGATTCACCAAAAGTCATTGTGGGGATTCCCTTTTGGCCCAGGCAAAATGAGATTTCTGTTGTGGTAATTGCCCTTGGTCAGCTACATAAGGTTCCTCTCCATTAGGATCGACTCATGTTGGCCAAGAAGAGTTTGTTACACCCCAACATCAAACAATTTGAACTGACTGCCTGGATGATTTAATACTGATACGTGTTGGGCACCTTTTTCATAAGCACTTTGCAACAAGTATTAAATGAGGTAAGAAAACCTGCTACTTGAAAGTCTTACATTGGCAAATAATTTTCTAGTTGGTGTCTAGCCATTAACCAGGGTTTCATCAGGGATTCTGTACCCCTGGTACTCAAATGCTGTGTAAGTTACTATCTGCTTACCTTTCTTATTCTTCTTTCAAGGTACATCTTGTGGCCATTTCAGCTTGCCTGCTGATGGATCCTTTTCTTCTTTGTGATTAAACAATTTCTTAAAGGGCTGTTGCACATGAGACCCTCTCGCAAATAAATTCCTCTTTCATGGGATTTCAATTTTATGCTGGGAAAACTAAATTTGTCACCTTTTGAACCTGCATCTCTGTCTGATTTGTGGTTCACTAATTAGAAAACTGTCCTACTTATTGCTCTGACATCTGCAGGAAGAAGATCTGAGTTGCAGGCATTTATGGTTTGGTTTTCGATATCAGTGGGGTCACTCTGTGGACTAACCCCTTATTAATGCCTAAGGTTGTCTCAGAATTTACTTTGAATCAAGCCATTAATATCCCAGTTTTCTATCCAGACTATAAAAACAAGGGAGAAAATATTCTTCATACCTTGGATGTGTATAGGCAACTCTGGTTCCTTCATGACAGAACCAAGTCCTTCAGGAAAACTGAGCCATTTCCTGCTGTGGGACTAGGAAAGATCATCTCATGTCTAAACAGCCTATTTCAAGGTGGTTGACCTCTGTTATTCCCACCAAGGCAAAACTATTACAGGCAGTATTAAGGCCCATTCTGCCACGGCCTTATCTTCTACAGTGGCATACTGGAAAGTTGTGGACTCTCTAGAGGCATTCCAGAGTCAGAAACTTGGTCCTCCATCCATACACTTACAAAGCACTACAAACTGGATAGCTTTTCCAGGTCCATTGCAGGCTATGTAAGGACCATTCTCCAGGGGCTGCTGGATTCTTATCCTTCCTCCTCCCAGGTTGAGTAAGCTTTGGTAATCTACCCATAGGCCACTGCAGCAGTAAGAATGATGAACATAGTAGCGTCGTGAAAGTTGGATTTATCCATAACCGCAGATGTTTGATTTGTTCACTGCTGCAGTAGCCGTATCCACCCAGCACCACCTTACTGTACATAGTTAGAGTGGGTTTCAACTTTTTATGTGGTGGTGTTATTTCTGCTGTGGTTATTTGAGGATTCTTCTAGTTCTGGTATCTTCCTTAAAGGAATTTGTGACCCATATGATTAGTGCCTTTGCTTCTGCCAAACCATTGATCATTCAGGGACAAGAAAGTACTAAGTATGACATGTACAGATGTTCTTTGTTATACTACAGGCTTTTAGATGTTCTGGTTGGAGGTATTCACCCAGCTGAGAGGGGGGAAAGGTAAAAACCTCTTGTAGTCAAGCCAGAAGTCAGGCTTTCTGTGGCAAATGCCCTATGAGTTAATACTACTGTAACAGTGAACATACTCCAGCATCTACAACTTTAAGTTCTTATGTAAGTGAATTACCCTTGTGAAACCTTATTTCACATCCAGGAGATCAAATCCCAGCTATTTATGGGTACTTTTCATTTGGAAGTTGTCTTACAGCAGAGGATGTGCTCCCGAGCTACTTTGCACTACCAAACAGAGTTTTAGATCCAGAAAAAGCTTGTAGCCATTTGAGCTTCTGTGTCTTTCTTTACCTTTCTGCTACCTTGTAAGGTATGCAATGTTTGTACTGCTTCTGGAGGGCCTTGTCTCTGATGCACCCTGGTCAGCTTTCTCCCAGCATAGATTTGGTTAGCCTTGCTGAAAAGCTGACTGTGACTGATCCTTGGTTCATAGGTGTGTACTGGAGTAATAACCACTAGGGCCTTTTAAACTTGGCTATGCATCCCAAATATCTGACAAATTCTGGAACCTTTGGTAAATGCAAGCAGGGGCCTTGGATTTGAACCATTTACAGGCTGCCTTTGTCCATTAGAGACATAGGTGCCAAACCAGTGATGAATTTCCTATCCGCATCCAACTGTCCAATGTACACTTGAATTGGATTAGGAAAGAAATCAGTTTCACATAGATGGGGAACATGTTCCAGAGAAGGGTTGGTCTCTAGGATACTTACCTGTCTGTCCATAAGGTGCTGCTTATATGTTAGGCAAGGTTTAAGTCTGTAGAATGTGTAATTCTGGTTCTGTTTGTTTTGTGGAAATGCAGGAGGGACATCAGGGTGGGGTCTGATGATGCTTTGTATGCCAGGCATAGATCTCCCCTTAACAGCCTGTAGGAAACGGAATATAGGGGGTAGGGCTTTGAGGTGCTCTACATAAGACATGTTATTTACGCCCTATATTCTTTTAGTGAGGAACCTCTGTGGATGTTCCCATTGTTGGATGTGCCTGGTCAGGTACATACCAAAGGGGGCACTGTACTTAATGATAGATCTAATGAATGCCGAATAGGATGGAACAGTGGCCTCCTCAGACCTAGATGTCATACTTTTGTTTATAATTTGCATAACATAGAATGATTCCTTCCCTATTGTATGCACATGGATGCGTAAAGGCTAGATTACAGACTGTGTGTGCCAAAGTCCCTGACAATTAGGTCGACTCTTAGGGGTGTATTGTCAGTATGATAGTTACCATGGGTAGCTAACTTCTAAAAGGGTGCTTTTATGTATTTCTTGGCATTTAGTTTTTGTCCATGACTCTGTCACCAGTTATTTGTCACCAGTTATTTGTCTGTATCAGCCCGTCTTGGGGAATATTAATGTCGGTGGAGGATTTTATGACTGCTTCTGATTTGCAATCATCTGCATATTTGTTCAGTCAGAGGCCATTGACATTGGCCTTGACTTCAGATATATAGATTCCAAAATGGAACATTCCCAAGAACAATCCTTGAAGGACTCTGCTGGCAACTGGCCTCTTTGTAGGGGTGGACTCCAATTCTAACTTCCTGGGTCCTGTCTTTGAGCAAGTAGGGTGTTCACTGGGTGGCATAAGGGTTTATATTTAAACCCCTGAGTTTGTCAATAATGCCCAATTGGGGTATTGTATCAAATGCTTTGGTCAAGTAAAGGTAGGCAGTGTGAACTATTTTACCATTGTCCATTGCTTTGGTAGCCTTCTGAAAGAAGTCCACCAGGTTGAGTAAGCATGACCTGCCCTTGATGAAACCAGACCTGATTGGGTCCAGTGTCTGGAGGTTTCCTATGTTATTATTGATCATTTCCATGATAATTCTCTCTATGGCTTTGCATATGAGACTAGTGAGACTTATGGGTCTGTAGTTTCCGGGGTCTGTAGATGTCCCACTTTCATGCAGAGGGGTGATGGTTGCTGTTCTCCATTCATGAGGCATGACACTTGTTTGGAGGCTACAGTTAGAGCATGATATGTCATGTTTCTTGCTATTTAGATGGCAGCCTTGGATATTGGTGGGTCCAGTCAATACGGTGTTGTTGGCCTTAGAGACAGCATTAAAAATCTGTTCCCTAGTGATAGTGCGGGGGTTATATTTGATGATATTTCCAGGGGGGGCTGGAGGGAGAGGAAGGGCAAAGATAGAGTTGAATTTGTCAGCCAATAGGTTTGCTATGTCTTCTGGCTCAATATAGGTGGCTCCATTAACAATGAGCTCTGCACACAATTGTGTGTTTTTTGAGGTTGCGGACATAGCTAAGGAATATTTGAGGTTGCGGACATAGCTAAGGAATATTTTGTGGTTGTCCTTGGCGTTGAAGGCCAAATTTACCACAAATTTTACTTTGTTAAACTTTTTGTCCTCTGGCTTGTTTAGTTTGTTGACAGCACTTTTATCCTGCTGGGTGCTACACCTCCTAATTTCCTTCTGTTATACAGCTTGTTTATGTGATTCCCACCAGGATGGCTTGTTTTTGAGTTACTGTACTTATTCCTGGTGGATACAGCTACCTCTATGCAGCTATTAACATGCTTGTATGGGGTTTCTTTGAACAGTTCTGCATCGGCAACAGTGTTCACAGGGACTGGGGAGCTTGAAATTTTGCCAAGTTATAACTTAATAGTAGGGAATTAGCCTTAGAGTAGTTCCTGAACATTCCAGTGTTTAGCTGGGGTTCCAGGTTTTAGTTTTAATTTAAAGAAGTCCTTTTTGTGGTCTGGCCTTACCTAAGAGGACATTACACTAGGCTGTATGCAGTGCTCTCCCATATTAGTGAAGACCATATCCAGTATATTTGCACCCCTGGGCAGCTTTATTGACAAGTCAGGTTTATAAATCCAAGAATCTCTGTGCTTGCTTGCATTGTTGGTGTCTTATGTGATTCCCAGTTAATAGCTGGGTAATTAAAATCACAAATAAATATGTTACTGGGTTGAATGATGAGTGTTTCCAGTAAGCTTAAATATGTGTTATAGGTTTCCTAGCTCATAGAGGGATTCCTAGGAAGTGGTTTGGAATCTTGCCTGTGGTGACTTGGACATGGAGAAGCTGAAGTGCATCATCCTGTTTGACCAGCCTTTAGGTATTTTTATCTTTGATCTAATTCGAGACACGTCCACCTTTACTCCCTGCCTCTGTGGTAACTGTTCTAAATGTGCTGAAGTCGTTATAGCCTTGCAAAGCTGGGGTGCTGTCCATGGATTTAAACCTTGTCTCAATGACTGCACAGCCATCAGCTTTCTCTAAGGTGAGGAGTGCCTATGGGGAGTGTTTCTTGTTTAGACTCCTACCATTGAGCAGTAACACCTTTATATTTTCTTGGCTTTGCTATATTGGAGTATTTTTAGTTTAGCAGCACCATCCCTGGCAAAGTAGCATGGTCTTTTGACCATCTCCTTCCATGCTGACAAATTTTGCACCCCCTTTAGAATGGCATCAGAAACTAAGCCAGTTATGAAAGCCTGTTTGTACTGTGGCATCATCCTTGAATGCAGCCTCATGCTAAGCTAATAGCAGCCTGGGACACACATTCTGAGAGCCCCATGATGTCTCTATTCATATAGTTTGAGGAGATAAGTCTCAGGTCATTTACACCCACAAGGATTATGACACAGCCTTACTGGTACTTGGGGTCCAATGACGTGTGTGTGTGTGTGTGTGTGTGTGTGTGTGTGTGTGTGTGTGTGTGTGTGTGTGTGTGTGTGTGTGTGTGTGTGTTGAGAGGGACACCAGTGTATCTCACAATGGAGTCTCCAATGATCAGACTGTTGGGTTGTGTGGTGGCTTATCGTATGGGCTTAGCAGAGTCTTAACGAGATGTGGGTGGGGTTTTTTTTTTTTGAAAGAGTGCATTTGAGGCTGCTGAGGGCATTTTATGTGTGCTTGATGCAGGAGGTCTTTGGGATTTAGGAAGGTTTACATGTAAGTGCCTCAACTGATGTGGGTATATGTGACTGCTTCGTGCTGTCTGTGATGGGTGCAGATGACATTGTATAAATATATGTCTCGCATACTTTATCAGTGTGTTTGAGAATTAATAAACTTGAGATAATTTCTCCTTTGCCTTAGGATACCCATATTCACCAAGCTCATAATAGACATAGTTGGAAAGTTCATGTCCATGTCAATAGGCCCTTTTTTATTGATTGGACAGTTGTGGTGTGAAAATGAAGTCAAGAATATCTGATTTGCAGCTCTGGGGGCAGTGCTTGTCACTGTGGAAACTAGCTGCCCTGTGTGCAGCTATGTACTGGTGAAATTTCAAGCATTATGTTACAGGAAGAAATGTCAACTGAAAGCAACTGCTTCTGTAAAAGGCACTGCCAAACACCTGGGGGAAACTTCTATGGTAGACCTGGACAGCTTATGGATGAAGTATTTAGGGGAATATTCTGACGTTAGGTTAGACAGTAGCAGATTGGGCAGTACTTAAAAGAAAGAATTAGCTTTGTCAGGAATGAGGAATAGTGGGAGATTGGGCAGTATTTAAAAGAAAGAATTAGCTTTGTCAGGAATGAGGAATAGTGGGGATTCACTTAATTAGCTACTACCTGGCTACCACTAGTGCTGGTCTTGCCACAGTTTCACAGTGTTGGGATACAATACCCCTTTGCTTCTTCTCTCACCAAAAGCAAAACAGTAGCACTAACCCCAAGATGAGAAGCCACCCATAAACTCCTTGGTAATCAGCAGTCTTGTTTCATATGATGCAGGGGTCGGTAGGCTTACTGTGGCTTTTTCCTGATGGCTGTATTGAATAGCAACCAGACCACTCAGGAAAGTCACACAGACACTCACTGTCCAGTCAGGGTAAAACAGTAGCATAAATGCCAAGCTGGCACCTGTAAAGCAATCTCCAAGAAATAATGGCCCTATACTCCTTCTCTCACCAGGAGTAAAACAGAAGCACTGATCCCAAGATGAGTACTTGGAGGCAGAATTTGGTTTCTTCAATGATTGGTGGTCTTGGGACCAGATGTTGCAGATTTTAAAGGTATGATGGGGAAAAAAATGGTTAATATCCTAAGAGTCACAGTGTGCAATAATCAGTTAAATATGAAAGAGTGGGGTAACTCTCAAACTCAACAAGAGAGCTGGACAGAGTCTATATTCCTATAAGATTACTAAGCTCTGTAACAACCTACACCTCCATCACTCAACCAGACTCCTTAAATACCTTCAAAGCTAAACTAAAGTCTCATTATCTAAACAATCGCATCTGCACCTGGTTAAATTATCCAAAACCACATTAAATCCATGATAACCCCAGTCTTTATCTCAACCACTACTTTCGCTTTCTGTTGCTGTGCAAACAAGTTGTCATGAACTTCCACTCAGTTCTGTTATTTACTGCCATACCTCTAAATCACCTGTCTAAGCCACAGTTCTTTGTTACTTTTGTGTCAACACTTATAACTTCATCCCTATCCTCTTGCAAATCAAATGTGAAACAGGCTGACTGTATTTGCATTGCATTTGACCTTTCACCGTTTGTTTCTTTTTACTTAACCTTTAAAGTGGTAAGTATCAATATACTGCATTAACTTTGTCTATTGTATTTAATAGTTTTAACTTCTACCTGTATAACATGTCTCCTAAAACTTTTTGCTTGTTAAGTTATGTTGGGGCATTTCCCCTCAGGCCTCCAGTGAAAATGGGTCTTTGATCCAGTGGACTTTCCTGGTCAACAAATGTCAATAAATAAATAAACTCAAGCTTTAGCAGTCTAAGGGAGAGCCACTAATTTTAAAAGAGCAAGACAGATTGGAAGGGGGTGGACACTTTGTATTCTAGCTCTGTGGAATACAGTGGGAGCGGCATTGATTTTAAATAGCTGAAGGGGTGACTTGATAAAATGATATTTTTGTCTTACTGACAGACAATAGCCAGTAAAAGAGGAGAGGAATTATGTGATCAATTATGTGATCAATTTAACGTAAGGGGTGGGCAACTAGAGAGACAGTAAGTTTGAAAACACAACAGCAAAAGGGGTGGGGAAAATTTAATTTCTGTGCGACTTACAAGAGAGACAGCTCTGGTTTCTTTCGTAGTTTAAAGCATGCAATACAAAACAGAATACACTGTAGTAAAATGTACCACAGTATACAAAATAGAAGAAAGTAATACAGCAATACAAGTTACAAGAAAGCAGTGTAAAGAAAAACAAACTAACCTTTCCCTCTTGTTTGATCAGTTCTTTCAGAGAAACTTAACAGTGAATATGACTTATCCTGATTTTAATATCCATGTTATCTTAACTGTCTTGGTGGTAATTTGCATTTGTCCCATTTGGTTCCAAAGTACACGTTATCTCCAGCAGTTGCAATTCCAGACTTTTTCATCACTAGGTGTAAGTACCCACCCGCAAATGTTGTCCTCCTTATCTTAGCATTACAGTCTTTTCTGAAGGAGTCATAATGTCAGACTCATCTCTGAAACAGTTTGCAGTTTTGTTTATTATTTTTGAGAAAAAAAAATATTAGTCAGAATTTCCCCTCTTCAGCTTATGAATTGGTAGTGATTTTCATGCTTAACAGCCCTAGATATGCACATGTATTAGGATTTTACATCAGATGTAGATACTGCATAGAGATACTACAATGGGCCACAATCAACCTACCCCAAGAAACCATCCTGCTAGGCAACCTAAACTTAAGACTGGCTAGCCTGCAGCTCCAACAACCCCTCAAACCATATTAACTTATTTGGATTCTCACAACTAATCCAAGAACCCACCAGAGTACACAAAAACTCCAATAGAACCTCCATTCTAGATTGGACACTAGTTAATATCCCCACAGAAAATGATCATGTGGGCTGCTTACCTGATGCCTTGAGTGACTACTGCCCCACATTCCTCCTTCATAAACAGGCAAAAATACCCAAACCCATGCTATTCATGGAGACTAGGGACAAGCACAAAGTCAATCCACAAACTCTTAACAGTATGCTCCAGCAACAGGACTGGAATCCACTAAAAACTCTACCTTTAGACCACACAGTTGATTTTTTTTAGTACTACTTTTATGAATGTACTAAATATACTAGTTCCCATCAGGAAACTCAGGACTAAAGTTAACTATGCCCCATGGCTAAATAGGACAACAAAAGCCTTAATAAAAGCCAGAGACAATGCCTGGAAAAACTGGAAAAAGAATAACACTATCCAAGACAGACAGAAATATCAAGAACTACGAAATAAGGCCAAAACCCAAACAAAAGTAGATAAAAAGAACTACTACTTAGACATCCACAACAAGCACTCTAGAAACCCCCAAAAGTTCTGGCAGGTCATCAGTACCCTTCTAAAACCAGGCGAAACCGCCACCCCTATCTCCCAATAACAATTCTGATAATGATAGCATAGCCTCAGAATTCAACCATCACTTCACAGAATCTATCCTCGCACTATCTGTCCAACTATCCAACAAGAACACTAAAACCACCACAACTGTAGAACAGACTAACATACCCACCTTCACACTCTCACCTGTACCAACCTCTTCAGTTAAAAAGCTACTCTATAAACTAAAGTCCACCACACTCGCAGCAGATGGTTTATCCACAAATTTTCTAAAATTAGCTGCAGAATCACTAGCCTACCCTGCATCAATTCTTATAAACCACTGTATACAAGAAACCTACGTACCCCATCAATGGAAAGTGTCACATATAATTCCCCTTCACAAAGGCGGAAACCCCTATGAACTATCAAACTACTGGCCCATTGCTATCTTGTCCCCGCTTTCCAAGCTTCTGGAGAAATGTATTCAAATCCAGGTAATGCACTTCTTATCCTCACATAACCTCCTCTCTACCACATAGCATGGTTTCTGCCCAAACTGTAGCACAACCACTGCTCTACTCTCCTTTACCAATCAGATTAACCGTATAAGAAACAACAACAAATTTGTCTCAGCCATATTTCTAGATCTATCAAAAGCATTTGATATGGTCTCCCATAACCTACTCTTAGACACTCTGTCAACCTTCTCCTTTGCCCTCTCTACTACTTCATGGTTTAGAAGCTATCCCTCTGACAGAAAACAATCAGTTAAATGGCAAAGTACACTATGTCCTCTATTGCCAACTACTATAGCCATCCCACAAGGATCAATACTGGGTCCTCTACTATTCACCATTTTCACTCCTTGCATGCATCACTTACACGGTACGCAGACGGCTTCACCCTAATCTGCTCAGCCCCATCCATAACCACTCTTCAAAAGCTTACCCAAGAATCCTTCTGCTCCGTGAAACAATGGATCACCGATATCCAACTCATTCTAAACCCCAACAAGACCAAATTACTCATTTTTACCCACAATAAATCCAAATCCACACCTCCTACCTTCACTGTCACCTCCAAAAATGGGACCACAATCTCCCCTTCCCCTCACACTAAGCTGCTCGGGGTTGAAATAGATAACAATCTAATGATCCAGTAAGATGTCCAACAGGCAAAATCTTCGTAGACCAGACGTCCTTTATTTAAATTCAGTTAGCGCTTTCACCCAACAGGGCTTCCTCAGACTGTATAAAATACTGTAAAAACACAGCCCTTATATAATGCATATAATTGATCAATTAAGCAATTAACAAAATTCATTACAGGGTGTTCCGCTAATCATACTGCCTACTGCTTCTTTGGATGCAAATGATGTGTGATAAAAACAGTGTTTAGAACATAAAAAATTTCTTATATATATATATATATATATATATATATATATATGTAGAAACTAAAAATTATGTTGTGTGTACATCAATTGATTCACTATTTCCAGTGAGTAGTGAGATTAAATATATAGCGATGTAATGCATTGTAAATCCTCAAGATGGTGCCAAACTGCTATAATGTCATAACATTTTTAGAAATAGCATCATCAAATCTATCTAAAGTATGTATATTTTTACTCACAACATAAAAAATAATAAACACAATTGAAACACCTATCTAACATGTTATTCACTTAAAAATATATATTCACTTAAAAATATTTATTCCATATAATTGTCTTTGTAAAATATTACCAAAAATAATAGAACTCAATATTTCAGTGTTCTGCCTATCCTTCTTTTCCTTAAAAACGGATACAAACTTACTTTATCATTAAGGCCAGGGGGATAGTCAGCCTTACATCTAATGATCCACCTAGTCTCTAACTCTAAGGTATGGGTCTCTAAATCCCCTCCCCTTAAGGTGTTATTAACAGTCTGTAGGACAAGAAAGCTAAATGTGTGTGTACTGCCCCTGGCCTTATAATGCTTAGCCGGAGCATTACGTTCATCTCCTGTTCTCATGCTATAATCATGCTCCCTAATCCTTTCTCTGAACTGCCTATTCAGCACTGGGCTAAATAAATGACATTTTCTGTTCTACATGTGGTGCCTGTAGAGAAATTAAAAATTCTACCTGTAACCGGTAATTCAAAGGTTGTACTAGTATTAATAAAAACACACTGGTTACAACTATAACAAGGAACAGTGTTAGTGAGATGTGTAATTTCTTTCTTTCGTAATTTGTGACATAAAATCCTTTTCAGATTAATTTTGTTTTTATAACTGAACCTGGGTCTCTCTCCAACAAAAGATCTAATGTCATCATCTATCCCTAATACATGCCAATGTTTGGCTACGATGGTCCTAATATCAAATACATCTCTGGTGTAGAACAAAGGTAAACTGATCAAATTACCCCTACGTCCGACTTCCTTGCCATTAGAATTCACATGTCTATCTATATTGGTCCTACTAGAAAAGTATGGTCGTGCCCTCATATCTCTCATACAATAGACATCCTCAATAGTCCTATCTATTTCACCTTCGTTATAATGTCTGTCTATTAATCTGGACCTAAGGCCTGATATTTCCTCATTAAAACCACTCTCAGATGGATTGAGCCTGGAGGCCCTCATAATCTGACCCTTTATAACATTATCGAAGATATGCTTCTGGTGCATACTACCCCTGTGTAACAGGGTGTTCCTGAAGCATGCCTTTCTATGTACTGATGTATTAACAATGCCATTAGTTAATCTGATAATGTTTACATCTAAAAAAGATATGAATTCTCTGGAATACCTCATGGTGAAGTGCAGGAAATCAGTTAATTTATTAATCTTCCTTCCAAATTCTTGTAGGAGGGTCTCACTTCCCCTCCACACTAAAAAGAGGTCATCAACAAACCTCTTATAGAAAGTAACATTCTGTTGAAATAACATAGAGGGGAACAAACTTTCACTCTCCCATTCAGCCATATATATGTATGAGCTATTGGCACAAGATGTGCCCATAGCTACGCCATCATTTTGAATGTACATGTTATCTTCAAAAAGGAAGAAGTTGTTCTCTAAAATAATTTCTAAGAACAAAGCTAAAAGTTCTATCAACTGAATGTCCATGTCCGTGTGCTTCTTTAAATACTTTTGTATACTATCAATGCCTGTAACGTTAGGTATGACCGTAAATAGACTTTTTACGTCTAGAGTGACCAAGAAATACTCAGCACTATCAGCCACACCAGACAAATAATCATAGAGATCAAGTAAAAAATGTTTACTATCCTTTAAAATACTAGGATTATCTTCTACTACTGTTCTCAGATGATGTTCAACAAACAAAGAGAAAGGTTCTGTCAGCCCCCCCCCCCCCCCCCCGGCCTGATACTGTCGGTCGCATCGGGGGGGTTTCTAGATTTTTATGAACTTTAGGGAGACCTTTTAAAACAGGAATTAAAGGATGATCTACCTTTAAAAATTTGTAGAAGTCTTTCTTAATTAGTTTGCTTCTGAACAAATCATCTATAGTGTCATAGACCCTGAAAATTTTTACCATCACTTCATTAATGTCCAGCCTCATATAAGATCCGTCACTACTTAACATCAATTCCATACTGTTCAAATAATTATCAGAGTCCATGACAACTGTCGGACCACCTTTGTCAGCTGGCATTATCATAACAGTATGGTCATTTTTTAGATCTTGTAATGCTTTCCTCTGTAAAAAAGTTAGATTATTTTTATTATTTTTACTGCTATTGTTCCTTTTTTTGTGTTCCTTGGAATAATATAAATGTAGATCATTTTCAACCAACCTAGAGAAAGTGTCAAGTACAGGATGTAGTATTGGTTGATAAGTGCTAACTGGTTTAAAATGTTCCACTATTTTCTCATGATCTATTTGTCCAAAATTTAATTTCAATTGTACATTCCTAACGAACATTTTAATGTCTATAATAGAGTCCGTCAATTCACTAGTACTGCTAGGTATAAAGGAGAGACCTTTACTTAATACTTCCTTCTCATGTATATTCAGTTTCTTACGTGATAGGTTGATAATTAAGGATTCCCTTTCTTCGCCCACATCTTTTTCAGAGTGGGTCCCACTTGATCTACCTCTACTAACTTCCTTTTTTGCCTTCCCCTGCTCATGGATCGGGATCTTCCTCTGAGCCGGGGGGACTGTATAGGGAAAGGGACTTCACGTACAAAGGTATTCTTGTCTCCATCCTTCCCATTATCGATGGAGGCTACTTTTTTCCTAACTACTGGTGTAATTCCACTCTTAACATGTGCAAAGTTAACTGTACTCACTGCTTTCACACCTAAACTCTCTTCACCATTCTTTCCCTTTCCATTAGTTTGCAAAATGGTGGGGTACAAACTCACATTATTTGTTACATCATTGTCAGTATTTACAACTTCATTGTTGGTTAGTAAAGTTTCCCCAGTGCTAGGGTTGTCTTGGCTATCTATTACTAACACATTACCATTATTGTTAGTATTCATTTCATTCACAACATTAGAGCCTATTTTCTTAAAATGTCCATCAGTTGAAACAGTTCTAGGCCAAGTAAAGACATGACCATTTTCAAAATTGATGACATCTCTCTCTATTTTGGTTTTCTTTTGAATAATTAAACGTTTTTCATATAATAGAACATTGTCCATAAGTCTATCAAGTCCCATGGTAGCTTTTAAAGTATTATATTTTGAATTAATAGACATATGCATTTCAGTCACTTTTTCTCTTAACAAATCCTCTTCAGGTCGATGATAATCTATTAAGAGCCTCATGTAATCGAAGCTCAAATTCATATTAAGTTTCTGCCATTTTAGTAATAATTCAGGGAACTGATTACCTGAAGTTGGCATCTTGAGGACTCGAAGCCCTCTTGGTATAATCTGTTTCTTCAGACAAGCTTCGAAATGCTGTCTTTGTAACTGCAGCCCTTTAAGTTTCATAAAGTCCACTTCTAACTTATCCAAATCTTCCGCTAGAGAAACTAGAACTTCAGTGTTGTCATCTTCAGACCTTCAAAACAGCAAAACAGTCTCTTTTTCCTGGAACTTAATCAACATCGGTTTTGTAGTTATACTTTCGTCAGCGCGATAAGCGAGTTCTATGTCATCACCTCAAGGCAAGCCATGCGAACCAGCAAATATGAATAAAAATAAAGTAAAAAGTAAAACAGAACAGAGAAAGCCTGTAAAGTAAAAAGTACCAGTAACACTCTCATCCTCATATGCGAGCGTGTAGCTTGCTAAAATGCATAAGTCACATCCATAGATAAGATACCAAAAACAAGTAAGATGTCCAACAGGCAAAATCCCAACAGGGCTTCCTCAGACTGTATAAAATACTCTAAAACACAGCCCTTATATAATGCATATAATTGATCAATTTACTGCTTCTTTGGATGCAAATGATGTGTGATAAAATATAGTATATATATATATATATATATATATATATATATATATATATATAGCTATACAATGTCGTGTACATCAATTGATTAGAAATAGCATCATCAAATCCAATTGAAACACCTATCTAACATGTTATTCACTTAAAAATATATATTCACTTAAAATTATTTATTCCATATAATTGTCTTTGTAAAATATTACAAAAATAAATAGAACTCAATATTTCAGTGTTCTGCCTATCCTTCTTTCGGATACAAACTTACTTTATCATATGAGGGCCTCCAGGCTCAATCCATCTGAGAGTGGTTTTAATGAGGGAAATATCAGGCCTTAGGTCCAGATTAATAGACAGACATTATAACGAAGGTGAAATAGATAGGACTATTGAGGATGTCTATTGTATGAGAGATATGAGCATACTTTTCTAGTAGGGACCAATATAGATAGACATGGAATTCTAATGGCAAGGAAGTCGGACGAGGGGTAATTTGATCAGTTTACCTTTGTTCTACACCAGAGAGATATATTTGATATTAGACCGTAGCCCAAACATTGGCATGTATTAGGGGATAGATGATGACATTAGATCTTTTTGTGAGAGAGACCCAGGTTCAGTTATAAAAACAAAATTAATCTGAAAAGGATTTTATGTCGAAAGAAATTACACATCTCACTAACACTGTTCCTTGTTATAGTTGTAACCAGTGTGTTTTTATTAATACTAGTACAACCTTTGAATCACCAGTTACAGGTAGAATTTTTAATTTCTATTTCTACCACATGTACAAACAGAAAAGAAAATGTCATTTATTTAGCAGTGCTGCCTTGCTGCACAGCTTACATAGTAAAAGCGAATAGGCAGTTCAGAGAAAGGATTAGGAGCATGATTATAGCATGAGAACAGGATTTAGCTTTCTTGTCCACACACTGTTAATAACACCCTTAAGGAGGGATTTAGAGACCCATACCTTAGAGTTGGCTGGGATTTAGAGACCCATACCTTAGAGTTAGAGACGTTTGTATCCGTTTTTAAGAAAAGAAGGATAGGCAGAACACTGAAATATTGAGTTCTATTGACAATTATATGGAATAAATATTTTAAGTAAATATATATTTTAAGTGAATAAGGTGTTTCAATTGTGTTTATTATTTTTTTGTTGTGAAAAAATAAAATATACATACTTTAGATATTGATGTGATTGCTATTAAAAAATGTTATGACATTATAGCAGTTTGGCACCATCTTGAGGATTTACAATATATATTTAATCTCACTACTACTGGGAAATAGTGAATCAATTGATGTCACACACAACATAATTTTAGTTTCTATATATATATATATATATAAGAAATTTTTTATGTTCTAAACACTGTTTTTATCACACATCATTTGCATCAGTATGATAGCGGAACACCCTGTAATGAATTTAATTGATCAATTATATGCATTATATTTTATACAGTCTGAGCTGAATTTAAATAAATGTTATGGATGTGACTTTATGCATTTTGTAGATAACAATCTAAACTTTAATGTTCATATCTCACAAACCATCATAAAGGTACATAAGAAACTAGGAACCCTGTACAAACACAAACCATTCCTATCAGACGAAGCTAGAATCTCCTTAGCCCAAGCCCACCTCTTGTCTACCCTAATGTGTGCATCACCAATCCTAATTCATATCAGGAAAAAAAATTCACTAACAGCTCCACTTTTAGAAGTCATCACTGTCTTGCCCTGAAGCAACTACAGTGGTTAGAACTCCCTCAGCTAATTAGCTATCACCAATTAGTCCTCACCTTCAACATTATAAGGAGCCCTCAGAAAACCCCAACCCTAAACCAACTTCTAAACCAATATTCTGCAAATCGCCCTCTACGCTCATCCAACAAAACCCTGCTCTGCATAACAAAAGCCAATAACACTGCAGGGAAAAGTCTGTTCTCCCACACCACTGCTAGGGAATGGAATAACCTCCCCCAAAGTATCTCCTCTGCACCATCCATCTCACTTTTCAAGACACCACTAAAGTTACACCTCTTGCAATCATGGCTCTGTCCCTCTATCACATAAAATCTTTTCTGCTCTCCTCCTAACTTGCCACACCTCATCTCCTCACTGCTTACCTCAGCTATTCTGTACTACTCAAATACTCCCTATCAGGAACTACTATCCTACAAACTATTTCTCACGCTATGACATATCTCCCGAATAGCATTATTTTCCAGATTCCATTCCTTCATTTTTATGCTTTGTACTGCCAATAGGTAATTCAAACTTTTGCTGTCTTCATACCAAGCTTGCTCAAATCAAACTAAGGTACAAAAAAATCTCCTTGATTGTATATATGCCACTGTATAGACATTTTCTGTTCATTCATGGATTATGTGTTGTCATATAAAGACATGGAGCTCTGATTGTATGTATGCCTCTGTACCAACTTTTTTTTGTCATTTGTTGTTTTTGTACTGTTATGTTATGGAGCTTTCCTCCCCGGGCCTCTTCTGTAAATGGACCTTGTTCCAGTCCGACTTTCCCGGTAAACAAATGTAAAATAAAAATAAATAAAATAAATAAACATGTCCAGTCTGCCATCTCAGTCTTGAGACTGTGGCAAGCTTGGTAATAAAATTATTTGAACTAGATTTTTGCATTCATAGAAGTACATTTGTAATTGGACATATCTTGCCATTTAAATCAGCATGTTTATCTGAAGTTAATGGTATTAATTTAAGATGTTTTTATAGTTTGCATTGCTTTTTGGTTTCTTTGCTGGGCCTGTGTGTTTTTTTTTTAGTTTGGTTTCCTTCCACCCTTCCTATTCCTGTTTTGGCTTTATTCTTGGGGGCTTTTGTGCTGCATGCCTCTACTATATAGCTGGCCCAAGAAGCTTCCCCCAGCCTTATCCCCTCTGCTTGTCTTATTGGTTACTAACAGAAGAAACTGGCAAAGCCCACTCCTTGGACTGTTAGTGTACTTTGAAATTGCCTTAAAATGTGCGTATTCCTCATTGCTGGCTCGTCTGCCTTTGAATTGCATTGCAATTACTTTTAGCTAGTTGTTAGACTTGTTTCTGGTACCTTTTCAGTTGTAGGTAACTAAAGTGCATTTTTACATTAAGAAGACTGGGACTGCAATTCTAGTGGCAGTAGAAAGGTACCCTGGTCTGTCTGAGCTGAGAAACACACAAGAGAGCTTAACATGGCAATTGCTTGTTGTAGCTAGTTGGCACCTTTTCACTTTTGGCCAAACAAATTGTGTTTTTGCATTAAAAAGACTGAAACTGCCATTTTAATGGTAGTAATAAAGTAGCCTGATCAGTCCAAGCTAGAAAATGCACAGGGCGGCTTAAAGTGACAATTGCTTGTTGTAGCTAATTGATTTATTTTCAATAACTTTTCACTTTTGTTTGTCTGAAGTGGGTTTTTACATTAAGAAGGCTGGGACTAAAATTCTAGTGGGAGTAGAAAGGTAGCCTGGTCTGTCCAAGCTGGCAAACCCACAAGGGAGCATAAAGTGACAATTACTTGTTGTAGCTAGTTGGCATCTTTTCAGTTTTGGCTAGCCAAAGTGTGTTTGTACATTAATAAGACTGGGACTGCTATTCTAGTTGCAGTAGTAAAGCAGCCTGGTCAGTCAAAGTTGGGAAGCACACAGGAAGGCTTTAAGTGAGATAATTTCATCAGCTGGAGGGCTTTTTAGGGACTTAGTTGGGTGTTGATCAAACATGAGAACTAATTTTGCTGTGCTTTTACATTAAAAAGTTCCAAGATTATCCATCTTGTGGCAGAGGGTGTATATCTGGTCTCTCTGAGTTAGGAGGTACTCCAGGGAGGTTAAGTGTAGTTGTTATTGGCCAGAGGGCACGGGGTTAGTTTTCCACTTTTTCTGTCTGCTGTGAATTAGGTGCATTACCAGAGCTGTTCACCACTCACTGTTGGTTAGCAGTACCCAGTATAGTTAGAAGTACCCAGTATAGCAGCGAGCCTGTCAAGCTGATACTTAGGACTTTAACACCTATAACACATAAAGGTTTTGCATGGAGCTAAGCTTAGGACAACTAGGCAGTGTCATACAGCATTAAGTTCATAGCACTATCTAACATCTAGCCTTCATCATAGACACTACTCAGGTGACTCCTGTAAAACCAAGACCTTAAACGAAAATAATACAAGTCCTGACAGCATGGATTTGCAATTTCATAATGTCTTTGTGGTCAGCTTGGTAGATATGGCATCCTGAGACAATATACTCAGACAACTTTTTAATCCTTAAATAAACTGACACAGTATGAGAGAAATGTACTTACATAACTTCTTTGGAGGCAGAAATGTCACTTATAAACAAGGTTGTCAAAAACACACACACTACATCCTTCAAACACACCACTCACCAGACACACAGACCTTAGTATGCTGAGACACATAAACCTCCCCAAACCTCAAAGACATCCTAAACTGTCAAACGGCAACACCTACCCTCAGCAATCACTAAAGCACACACCAAAAGCAACATGTAACACAAGACAGGGGTCCAGGGAAGTAAATAGTGTGGGAAGAAATAGCCAGGGAATTGTTATGGCTAGGCTAGTATAGGCCCTAGGGCTGATAGCCTAGTACCAACCTATGAACTACACATAAGTCTACACCCAATACTCTCCCAAGTACAAAGCTCATAAGGTAAGCAAACACTTTACCTACTACTCTTGTCATAGAGGATTCTATTGTACGACACACATACTCCTCTCACCAGAGAAGGAGAAGATAATAGATAGTTGCCTGTCTGTAGCTAGGATCTGCAATGTCATGCATGCACTCGGGTCACTGCACCACAGGTACCAATATGATTCTGTAAATTACCTGAGGCATACTTCACTGGACTATATGAAAAGAGGCATTATGGATCTCACTGAATGTGTGTCACAGACAGGCACGTGCCTTGCATTCAGCAGCATTCTACCTTCACCAAGGATGATGCCACAGTATGAACAGAAGAGGATTGTTTTCAGTAATTGGCTTAGTTTCTGGTGTCACTCAAGGGGAATTCAGTATTTGTCATTGTGGGAGGATATAGTTAATAGGCCACTTTGCTTTACTAAAGATGGCCTGCCCCCCCCCCCCCCCCCGGGCTTTCAGATGTTGGCTAAAACCTTATCCATCCCCTTACAGCCTTTTTTAGAAAATAGTAAAATGAAAAAACTACCAACGTAGCAAAAAAATTCAAGGCAAACTTAAGGTGTTCCTGCTCATTGCTAGGAACCTAAACAAGAAACTCCACACTATACAAGCTGCCCTCACTCTGGAAAATGTAAACATCTATAATGTTACAGAGACTTGGTTTAAAGCCACAGAAATTACTGTGGCAGTGAAAGACTTCAGTGCCTTCCACACATTTAGACCAGCAGCAGCACAGACAGGCTTAAGGTGGAGATGTCTCAATCTGTATTAACAGCAAATACATCTCTTAGTTGGTTAAACAGGCCGATGCCCTAGAGGTCATTCCATCTAAGTCTTCATGTACTTCTTATACAAGGTTCCCTACCATGTACTGGCCAGCTACATGTCACCCTGTATGACCCATGAAGCCCACAGCTCTTACCTAGACCTACTTGAGGCACTCACCATCCAAATACCCTGTTCATGGGAAACTTTAGCTACCCTTCTGTAGACTGGGAAACATAACACTGCCTATAACCCGCAGGCACAATTTTTCCAGTTTTTCCTGAACTTTAAAAACACAAACCCCATGGACCAGATAGTGCACTCTCCAACCAGAGAATCAAACATATTGTACCTAGTACTTGCCAACATACGAGACCATTGTACCCCCTCCCCCCATGTCCTCATTAGTGAAGTTGGACCACAAAGCTGTCTCTTTCAAAATAAAAATAAACCCAGAAAAACAACTAAACCTGTTAACAGTTAAGAACTGTACTAAAACAAACTACATCCTGCTAACAGATGGTTTGTCAAAATTCACAACTTCCCCAAATCCAGGGAACACAGCTACCTATGCCAAATTATTTAAAGAAACCCTGTACAAACACGTAAATGGCTGCACTGAGGCTGCGATACCTGCCAGAAGTAAACCCAGGTCTAACACCAAAAACAAACCCCACTGGTGGAATCCTTGCCTTAACAGGGTATATAACAAAAGGTGAAAAAAGTCATGGCCAAAATAAAAAAGAGCAACTCTGATTCACCTAAACAAGAAACTAAGAGGTCGAATAAAGTCCAACAGGGTCAGGATAGCCTCTTGGCTAAGGAAAATCAGAAGGTCTTCTTCAGCTATGTCAGAAATCCTAACGGTATTACTCAGCAGAGTGCAGGACTAGTGATAAATGGCACAACCTTCTCTGAGCACGGTAATATACCAAATCTACTGGCTGATAAATTTAGTGTCAACTCCCCCCCCCCCCATCTTCTGTGAAATCTTTTCTAACATATCCCCCCAGCTGTCAGTAGGGAGCAGGTCCTGGAAGTGCTCGCTAAGGCCAAAAACACTGCTTCAGTGGGCCCCGACAATATCTCTCATTGTGTCCTAAATAGCCTAAAACATGACCTAGCAGGACCACTTGAGGCACTCTTCAACTACAGCTTCAAAACAGGTTATGTGCCTCTTGAGTGGAGGGCTGCAACAGTTATTCCTGTTCATAAGGTTAGACCCAGAAACTACAGATCCATCAGCCACAAGGACATTGGGAACCCGCAGACACTGGACCCATCCCAATTTTGCTTTAAGGGGAAGGTCTTATCTATATTCCACAATGGTATTGTTGACAAACTCTCAGAACTTGGCATAAATTACTGCATACTTGCTGTATTGCCAGCCGACTCACTCACAGTATCCAAGAAGTCAGGATGTAGGATCACCTCAACCAAGAGACTAGTCACCAGCGGAGTACCCAAGGGTTCTGTGTTATGCCCACTGCTGTTTGGCATCTACAGCTTTGAAGTCAAGGCTAATGTCAAAGTTCTCTTGTTCACCAAGTTTGGAGATGTATGTAAATTGGGAGCTGTCATAGATCCTCCCAACACCATCTTTTGTCACAAACAAATGACTGGTGTGAAAGCCATGAGTTAAAAATCAATGCAAAGAAATGTATTGTGCCGTTTGGGAAAGCATCCATTCAAGCGAATTACTTCATTGATAACTCCTTAGAGATTACCTGATTTTTAGGGAAATGGGAACATATGTAGACAGTAATCTGGCATTTTTACCAACAGATGGCCAGGATAGTAAGAAAATCATTCTATGTCAGCCAACTCATAAGCAAGGGTATGGCATCCAGGTCCAAGGAAGTAATAGTACCATTCTGCTCAGCCCTTATCAGACCCATCAATGAGTGTAGTGCCCCTTTTAGCATGTCTAGCCAGGCACTTTCAACAATTGGAACACCCTCAAGGGTTCCTCACCAGGAATTCAGAATGCACATCTTGTTCTGTACTGATCACCTTATGGTACTGTCTCTGACAGGTTACTGAGAGACCGTCTATGCTTAGCATATACAATATCCTTGGATCCAAATCTGATGGATCTCTTGCACATCCACAAGACAAACACCGGAAACACTAGATCCAAGAACCTGAACTTTGTCTGCGACATAAATAAAACCTGCTGAAGGAACAGATATGTGTCTCAAAGGATTCCTGCACTATGGAATAAGCTCCACATCTGCAAAGAAACAGAGTTATCTCTTACCCTTTTCAAAAGAAATGTTGATCTTGGATGGTAAATCGCAAATTCACCCCCAGCCTGGCCCCCATGCCTCTGATAGACAGAGGTCGACAGTAAGTAAATTAATCTCCAACTATTGTACCCCCCAAAATAACCCTTGGGTACCTCTTTACTAAAGTACCCCACCGTGTAAGTGTCCAAGGAAATCTAGACAGAACTGGGTTGGGTCGCATGGCTAGACTTGTAAAGACCCTGATGGTCATTAGCCTAGTATGACCCTATGACCCTTTGTTATTTTAATAGTATATTTGTAATCTGATGACATCAGGAATACACTGGTGTAATCCATACCAGTACAAGGCTAACAGATGAGGCGCTAGTTCATTTTACTATTTCAGTAAAAGTTCCATTTTATGTTGTAACAAAACAACCAAGTGTTGATTGATTGAATACACTGATAGGTATATGGTGTTATTTCATTATTCTTTCATGATCAAAACTGGGCATTTTGTTCTACTGCAATATATATTTGTCTTGCATTACTGTCTTTTATTTTAATGTTAGGAAGGTAAGCCACAGAGGTCCATTTTCAGTCTCAAATTGCTTATAAATAAAAAGAAATGGGAAACCTGTTTTCATATGCAAGGAACAATATAACAGTATGGCATAGAGAAGCCTAGTTTGTTTTTGCTGTTTACATCTTAACAAGAGACTATTACAGTTGATAAAGTAATGGTGTAAAGGTGAAAACTTTAAGATTGTTGTTTAGGGGATATGTGAAAACAATTGCTGTTTGAAGAAGTTAAGTACATGGGAATGTGAATCACGTTAAAGATGTGAATGTTGCAGGTGATATTTTTTATGATTTAAACAAGTTATCATCTTAGTATGTTGATGTGTTGTAGTGAAACTAGGATGTGTTCCAGTGTGATGTATCATATCTGACTATAGGGTATAGTTTTAGTTGTCCATCATATGACCTGTTAGCATTCAAGAAGCCTCACCTTGTAATTCCATATAGATATTTTTATTTTAGACACTTGCACATGTGCGTGTGTATGTATGCATTATGTATGTATATAGAACACCTATGTATGCATTAATATATTATGTCAAACGCCATGCAGAAGTTTCTTAGTTTAAAAGTGTCAAACGGTCAGTGTATGTTTGGTAGATTCACTACTATGCGATTCGTTTTCATCGATTCTCTATATATGGACTCCATGAGAACAGTACTTGTTTCCCTCTGCAGGACCCAAGTTAAAGCCTGTTTTGGTGATTCAGTGGGTAGTGAATTGCCAAAACAGGTAGACTAATTCTGAGTTGATTTACTGTTCCAGTCAAGAAGTTTTTGAAATCTTACATAAATATTATTTTTGAGGACGTGTATGACTTAATTCTGCTGATAGTAAGTGGAAGTTTATCTTGGAAAGAATTTATCTGCAATGTAGCTGTACTTTTTTGTGTTATTGTCATCTGTTTTAAGAATTAGATTCCCCAGTGCAGTGTTAGCTCCACTAGCACATCATTCCAGGCATAGACATTCAAATAGAACTGTGTCCGGCAGCTCAAAGAAACCTGTAAGAAGGAAAATATGACACTTCCTGAAGCCTTTCTGAATAGTTCAGATTTTTCTAATAGCATGATTTTTCTAGTAAGCAATTGCTATGTTTTTTTCAAAAGCTTTTGGGTGTCTTGTGCTAAGGTTATAAAACATAATACTGTAGTCAATAATGGGTTGACATAGTGAAGTATAAATAGTGAAGTGAACTTCCTGCAGTGACTGTACATGCTGTTTGTTATTACATTTACTGTAGAACATGCTTTCCTCACTTTGACAGATGCACACTGGTCATGGTTTAAATTTTCTGCTATTGTCTTTTTTTTTTGTATATGAGTTGACCATTTATTTTGGAGTCCTTAATTATTTGGACTCGTTTCGACAAGCCTCATGATGCCACATTTATTGACATTAAAGGTGAGGTCACTATGACTATACTGGGAGTGTGTTTTTTGAAAACCACCTTAAAAAAACATAATGTTTGGTATAAAGATTTTCGTCATCATCATCAACATCAGGACTAAAGCAACAGGTCTGTAGTCAGGTCTTCAGCTAATTGTCATGCTAACCCCAGAGAAACAGGCTTAGGCTTTGATTTTATAAATATGTTTTTTTTATTACATAAATTTATCTTGCAGTTGATTTTTCCATTTATTCTACAGTCTGATCTACATTTAGGTCAGACCAGTCATTTTCCATCTATTTTAGACAATTTTCCAAGTCCACTCTGCCCCTCTGTAGGCCTTGGCACCTTGAGGGTGTTCCAATTGTTTTAAGTGCCGGGCATTTTTGTCACCTTGTCCTTACACTTTTCCTTTCATAGTGGCTCTGCCATTGTGGTTCAGTTATCTTATTGCATTCCAGTGGTCTTTATTTCTTTACAGTTGTGTTTTCTTTGGTTTAAGTTTCATGGTTTTGGAATATGAAAAGACAAACCCCTGGATTCTCAAAAGCTTACACAGAATACAAGATTAGTGCAGGAGCTCACGCAGGCAAATATGTCTGCCGTGCAATCCAGGAACAGCCTGCAGGGGCGTGCACAAGCACTCCTGCACTAATCTTGCACAGACTAAGCCCTGGCATGCAAATCACCCCATTTACAAGTGAAATCCCTGCAAATGAGATGATTTTGCAATCCAGGAAGCTTGCAATAGTCCATGCAAGACTAGTGCTATCTGCAGAAATGTACTCGGTTAGTAACCGTGTACATTTCTGCAAAATCCAAAATAGAGCTATGACAGCTCCAAATAAAGTCTGCATATCATTGAGGAAGCATGCCAATGGCCAGGTATAAGGCCATTGGCATTGCAATCAACAGCATGTGAATCAGGTCCTAACAGTGTAGGAGTATGAATAGCCGGGTGCAAGCCTAGGAGGTAGGTGACATCATGGGGAGTGCGGTGTCAGGCATACTGTAAGCAGATTGGAGCCCTGTGGCTCGGGTTTGCTCCTACCTTAGCACAGCTAAGCTAGGGTGTGTGTCTAAACCTGCCTAGCTATCTTTACAAAGCCTAAGTGGGTGTGCACACCTCACACCGGGTATTACAGGAAGAAATAGAAGTTAAACCAGGAAATAGCAGTAGTGTGCACATTTGAGCACTCTGTGTGGCGCACACACGGGCTTAAACAGGGAGGCAATGGGAAGGAAAAACAGCAGAAGGAAGGTAATCAAGGTGAACTAGCTTAGCTGGCAGGTGAAATGTATCGGATCCAGCCTTTTGCACAGGAAGCAGACCAGCCCAGCCCAGAACACAACTATAAACTTTTCAAACGCCTACCCCTCTGGTTTTTCCCACACTCTACACCACCAGTGTAAACAAGCGGGGAACTTTTTACACCCACAACAGCAAAATGTTAGGGGCTGCAATAGCTATCATACAACTTGTGGAAGAGGCTGAGGGTGGTAAGAATGTGAATGCTGCCGAGCAACCCACAGTGAGGAGACGGAGAAGAGTGTGCAGACCCAGGGTAACCTACAAAGGGCTACATGAGCTGGAGATGGTGGAGCGCTATAGGGTGGACAGGGACCTCCTACAGCAAATTGTTGAGCTGTGCCAGCCACACCTGAAACACAGAACTAACAGTGGGGAACCCATCCCAGTGGATACCAAGGTATGTGTAGGCCTAAGAATACTAGCTTACAGGTACCTTCCAAAGGCCAACTGGGGATATGATGAAGATTTTACATGCATCAGCATCCAGGGTACTCCACCAGTTCCTGGATGCCATGTCAGCACATGTCGGTGAGCAAGTATATTTCCCCAACACCCATGAGGCGTTGGCCAGCAATATGCGTCTCTTCCACCAAATAGCAGAATACTCTGGGTGCAATAGACTGCATGCACATACGCATCAAAGCACCACCCGGTGAGCAGGGTAGGGTCTACATCAACTGCAAGGGCTTCCCCTCCATCAACTGCCAGGTCGTGTGCGATGCCCAGGGCATAATAATGAACATGTGTGTGCTGGCTGCCCTGGAAGCTGTCACAATTCCAGCTGTACCACAGATTTGCCAGTGGGGACATCCCACATGGTCACCTAGTGGGGGATGCTGGATACGCACTGGAGCTGTGGCTGATGATACCCATCAGAAATGCACATATACCCGAACAAGAACTCCATAATTGAGGCACATGCACAAACAAGAATCATAATAGAGCGTGTGTTTGGGATGCTAAGTCACAGTTCCAGTGCCTGGACACATCCGGTGCAGCCTTGCAATACTCACCAGCTACATGTACCCAAATTGTCCTTGTATGTGCCATGCTACAGAATATGATCTTGCGGAAACAGCTGCAGCAGGAACAGCATGGGGCAGGGCCACAGAGCCCCCCACCATTGCCAAGGCCTGCACAGGCACAGAGTGACTCAGAGGAGGAACACTGAGCGTGCCCCAGTAGACAGATGGAGGCGTGCCCAGTATGCCCTGGCCTTGGCAAAGAGGCAACGCATAGCACATACACTGACACGGGAGGGACCCAGGGAATAACACCTCTCTCCAACTCTCACATACAGTAAAAGTAAGCCAAACATTACACTACCTGTGCCTAACCATGTGTAGGGAGTCCACTATGTGCAGCCAACATAGGCAGCCCTGCAGCACCACCCTCAATACTGGGACACCCACAAGGTATGTGACGCACACATGCCAGTCGGGGGGGGGGGGTCACATACCGAAAAACAGTCACAGCCAGGACAGGTGTAGACAAACACAAACAAATGCTGTACTATGGCCTATGAATGAGGCCTATTGGTACTCCCCCCCAGGCCTACACAGACAGACTACAGCAGGCCAGGCAGTGGGATGTCAGCTGTGAAGGCTAAGAAGTCAGAAACTAATATGTGGGTAATTAAAGGCTAAGATCTGTAGTATACTGGTATGCCTCTCGCCAGCACGATAGACAAGACTACAGACTGAAATGGAGTACCCAACGTACCAGTACAGTCCTAGCAAATGTGTACAAGTTTCAGGTGCACCCCCCCATCCTACGTAGACATATAGTAACAGTCGGGTGTGCCCCCCCAATCCTGTGTAGAAATAGTCAGGTGTGCCCCCCCCCCCATCCTACATAGAAATATAGGAACAGTCAGGTGTGCCCCTCCCCAGTCCTGTGTAGAAATGTAGAAATAGGTGTGCCCCCCATCCTACATAGTAATGGAATAACAGTCAGGTGTGCCCCCCCCACTCCTATGTAGAAACAGTCAGGTGTGACCCCCCCCTGCTATGCAGAAATGATCGATGGATACCCAGCATGCTACCTGTCGGTGTACAACACAAAGTTCAGCACTGCAGCACAAACTACCTGGACACGATCCACACATTCAGTACAGACGGCCATACTGGACATGCTCACACTCTTAAACACATGAAGGCCATGACTGCAAACACCAGTGGACCAGTCATATCTGGCAGTTGCAGTTAGTGCAGACACTCGTCAGTATGCACCACTTATGCCTTGCACACACAGTGGATGGGAATACAGACATATATGTCAGGACAACACACTATAATAAGCCAAAGGTAGATGTACATAGATGGGTGGAAGAGGGTGACTGTGATAAGGAGCCATCCAGGACTGTCCCACCCAGCACACAGCCAAAGGGCCCCAAACACATGAGGTGCAGATGTCACTCACTGCAGATACTAGCCACCAGTATCTGTCAGCATTAGAGACTATGTGGTGCACGTGCCAGCTGTGCAGCATGACTGTGCAAGGAAGTAATCATCTAGCAGCTGTATACATGTACCTGTGACATATCACCCCATGTGTGCCCGCATGTGATGTAACCCCTAGATGAATGGGTTATGGCCCATGCACACACTGCCCTTCCCATAGCCCTACTATGACAAGCTTGTTGAGGTCATCCAATGTAAAATACACCTTTGGGTGAATTGTAGCCCAGTAATGTCCGTGGCGTGTCCCATAACGGAGTACTGCTGTAGTGTGATAAACTAGTTAGGTAGGAGTTCTAATCCCAGACTTGGCAACTGTGTGTGTGTGTGTGTGTGTGTGTGTGTGTGTGTGTGTGTGTGTGTGTGTGTGTTTGTGTGCGTGTCTGTCTCTGACTGTGTGGAGAGCAATGCTTTTAGGGGTTCTATACCCACACGTTGGTTGTGGATGTTTTGTGTGTGTATCACTGTCTGTGTAGGGAGCACTGCATTTTAGGCTAGTCACACTCACTACAATTCAGAGGTATGCCTATCATGTTTTATCTGTACACCACACAGGTCCTGTGTCAGATATTACACTGGCAGTGTGTGTTGAGTGTTATCAGAACATGGCTACATCCATTTCTGTTTCTAACCTCAATTCCCTGACTAAGGGTATGTTGCAGACTATCCTGTAACACCAACAACTTGCTTAGTTTATGGCAATAGTTTTCCACATATGTGCCTGTGTTCCAGCCTCTGTCCTCCACCTACATACCAAGCTTTGCACATATGGCGTGCTGTGGGGGGTTGTTCTGTAGTGGGCTATGAGTATACCACTCTGCCATTGCTGGCATCGGTCCACTGCTGTTCTGTTTTCCAAACATACGGTGGGTCTGGGGCCATATATGTGTGGCCGTCAACAACACAATACATGCGTGCCCTTATGCACTCCAGAGGCCAGTGTATGTAACAGTGGTATATGGCTCTGTATTATTGAGTCTGGGGGGGCACAATAAATGACCTAGGCTGTTACAAAATGTGGGGGTATCAGGGGTGAGCTGCCTTATGGCATCTGGAAGTACAGTACCATATACTTCACCTATATTTACATTACTTACATGAATTGGGTTAATGTAAGCCTACTGCCTCCAGTCATACAGACTGTTCT
>NC_056735.1:152089991-152094991 GCF_019279795.1 Protopterus annectens | reverse complement strand
CATCAAGCAATCACAACACAGGAACACAATTATTTACATATGTTAGGTATTGTTCTTATACTCTTAGTTCTATTATATTTAGTATAACAATATATGAAACCGTATATGCTCTATCTACATTGTAGGAGTCCGATAGCTGTTGTGCCTCCCGATGAATTTAGTTTGGTGGATGAGGGGTCAGGAATGGCTCTTTGGATAGTGAAGGCTCCGGACCCCTGCCCTACATACGCAGAATGTCCAAGTAATGTCCTCAGACACAGCCCCTACTACACACATTCACAGCAGTCTGCTATCTGACTGGCTTGTTATCAGGTATGATGTCATTAAGTAATGGTGTATAGACCATATGCACCATATATATGTGGGCTTCATTTGCACAATACATGTGTGCACCTCTGCAGTCTAGAGGTCAGTGTATGTATAACAGTGTGCTATGCCCCTGTAAGTCAGCGTATGGGGGGTATGCGCCACAAGTGTCCTAGGGTGTTGCAACATGTGAGGAATACCAGTAGTAAGCTGCCTTAAGGTATGCGGATGTACACTACCATATATTTCACCTTGTGAACATTGCTGGCCTACTGCTTACTGCCATCAGTGTGATTGTGATGATTTCAGATGTCCTTCAAGGATGCATCTGCAGTCATAACAAATGGGTTGTCCTGTTCCAAAGTCTGCATCTCTGCTGGTCTATAAAGGCATCAGCCGACACCATTGCTGTTGGTCGGTCAGATCCAGAGATTACTACTACCGAATACTAGAAGACTTCTAAAAGCTAGTACCCCGTTGGGGACTCTTTCTTGCCTCAGCCGATGTCAAAAAAGTCAATAACTGTTTAACTTGTGGGAAACAAATACCTCATAAAGATTTCCACTCTTACTGCCTGCCTTGCTTAGGCCCAGACCGTAGCAGCTTGTGCTGAACAGTTTTCGCTCAGATTTTGCGTACATTATGCGGATCCTCCGACTACCCAAATTGTTAAGGTCCGTGGTTCGGCTGAAACCACAGTTAAGGTTCGCCCGAAAAACCGAAAACGATCAATCTTCAGCCGAACGCGACTACTACTGAGGCTCCTGCTACCTTAGTTGAATCGGCCTCAGATGTTCTGCCTACTACTGTGGTTCCTAGTGATTTATCAGACACCATTCCTTTGGATGTCTCTACCCCAGCACGTGGTGCTGCTAGGCCTCCTGCAGCCATGTCTATTAAGGCCTTTGCCAGGGCTAAAGCAGCCAAAACTGTTAAATCAGTGCCTGGCCCCCTCACACAGGCCCACTTCTAGTTCACAAATGCTTACTCTGGCAGAGGATTTAATATCCTTAATTAGGGATCCCAATCTCACGGGCCTCTCAGCCCCAGAAAAGAGACCTAGAGCAGAGCCCCGAGCCAGTGTCCTCTGATGATTCTTGGATGACTCAGACATTACAGATCAGCCAGGCTCCTTTTCTACTTATAAAGATTCCGATGCTGAAGAATCCATTCCATCTGCCTCTCCACCAGAGGAATTTTCCTTTGGGAAACCTTACATGCCATGAGAGAACAATTCCAATGGCAGGGACAAGATTTCAGATTCAAGAAAAGGCTTAGGACATTTCTGCACTTACCACAACATAGGCCCTTAGCTATACCTCCAGTACTGCCTGTTGTGGATGATGCATTTAATGATGTTTGCACTGCTCCTGATACTTTACCTCCAGCCCCTGCCAAACCAGATAGATTTTACAGGGTGCCAGACACTCATCACCACCTTTACAAGGCCCCACTTGCAGATCCTGAGACTATATCCCAGGGGCCTAAGGCAGTAGCCTCGACCTCAGCAAAAAAACCTATTCCTTCTGAAAGGGAATCCAGGTCCTTAGAGATGGGGGGAAAAAGTTTATACCTCTGCTACTCTCTCAGCTAGAGCTTTAAACTGTCAGTTTCATATGATCCAATACCAAGAGTTTATGCTTGATCAGTTAACTAGAAGCTGTCCACTGATGATTCCTTAGATAAGAAATATGTTTTAGAAATGGTGAATAACATTCAGCAGGTTAGTAACCATTCTTTAAAATGTGGCTATGATGCACTGGAGGCTTATTTAGATCAGCCATGACTGGCACAGTGATAAGAAGGCATGCATGGTTGAAAGAACAGGTCTTGCCGGATCATGTTAAAGCAAAGCTGTTAGATGCTCCTATGGATAAAGCCAGTCTATTTGGTACACCTGCTCAGCAAGTAATGAAGAAAATGGAAGAAGGCAAAATCTGTACAAACAGTTAAGGATTTCTTACAGGTTCAGCCCCAAGGTTTAGCAGGAACTGGCCTGCCATAAATTGGTCCTTTCCAGACTCCTCAAAATCTCAAAGAGGCAGGAATAGACGCTCTAGAGGCAGAAATCAATCCAGAGGAGGTGCCTACAGACAGTGGCAAGGCAATAACCGAGGCACAGACACAACCACTGCCACTGCAACAGGACAATCACAGTGACTTGGCTCTGACGCCTACCAGGGAGCAAATAACAGCACCTTTAGGCGGAAAGTTAGCCTTATTTTTGAAAAATTGGCACTATATCACAAAGACAAGTGGATTTTGCAAACCATAGACCAAGGTTACAGGTTCCACTTCCACACCTTACCAGTAAAAAGAGGAATGCCAAATCTACCTCCAAATCAAAAAACAGAAGCTCTAAAAATTAATAAAGATAAGAGCTGTGGAAAGAGTACCAATAACAGAACAGGGCAAAGGATTCTACTCCAGACTCTTCCTAGTACCAAGAAAAGAGAAAAGTTGGAGACCTATTCTCGACCTGTCCGTCTTAAACACATACATCATTGTCCCAAAATTCAAAATGCTGACCCTTCAGCAACTTCTTCCCATGCTGGGCAAGGAGTGTTGGCTGGTAACTCTAGATCTCAAGGAGGCATACCTGCAAATTGCAGAAGATACCTCAGATTTCTTGCAGGATCAGAGCATTATCAATTCTCAGCATTGCCCTTTGGCTTATCTAGCCCAGAGTATTCACAAAATGCCTGGCATCAGTAATCGCTCACTGCAGGCTACAGGAATCCAAATTTATCCATACCTGGACGACTGCCTGTTACAAGCGGACAGACAACAGCAAGCTGACAACAGATTTACAAACAAAGATTTACTTACTACATACCCTGGGATATACACAGTCAATAAAAAGTCAAGACTGATACCATCCCAAGCAAGAACATTCTTCTTTGGACGTGGGGACACACACAAAAAACAATGGGCATTTAACTGCAGAAAAACAAAAAAACTCCTCTTTACTTCTTGGCATTAACAAAGCAGAACAAACTAACAGCAAGAAAAGTACTGCAGGCCTTGGGCTTCATGGCATCATGCATAATCTTGGTCCCACATGCCAGACTGCATATGAGAAAGCTACAGTGGTACCTAAAATTTATGGTCTCAACACAGGCACAGCTTAGAAACTGAAATCCCACTAATCCCATGCCTGAAACAGGAGTTCCTATGGTGGGCTCAAGCATGCCAGTCAAACCCAGGCTTGCCCTTCCACAACTTTCAAGCAAGCCAAACCATCACAACGGACGCCTCAGACCTAGGCTGGGATGTTGGACAAATGCATACAAGGATTGTGGACTCCAGACCAGCTGCACCTGCACATAAACCAAAAAGAAATGCTGGCAGTAAAACTAGCAATCCAGAAATTCAGACCATTCCTCAAAGAAGGCCATTTAATGATAAGGACAGACAACACCACAGTCATGTGGTACATCAACAAACAGGGAGGCACTCATTCATACCCCCTATGCAGAATGACTCTGGACCTTTGGAATATGGCTCTGAGCTACAACATCCAGCTCAAAAAATTCTGCACAAGGACATACCACCCACTAGCATGGAAGGTGGACTCTCTATCCTTCAGTTGGAAAGGCCTGACAGCATATGCATTTCCACCTCTTCCTTTGATGCACAAGGTACTACTGAAAATCAAAAGGATAATCCTGATAGCTCCGAATTGGCCAAGACAACACTGGTATCCATTGCTGAGGAGCATGTCTCAGGGGAGAATGTGGTCAATACCCCTGATGCCTTTGATGTTAACTCAGAACAACTACAACATCATGCACCCAAACCTAAAAACCTTGCAACTGACTGCCTGGAACATCACATAGCAGCAACTAACCCAGACCTATCCCAAAGGGTTAAAGACATTATCCTTGAAGCCCGCAGACCTTCAAGAAGGAACTATGCAGGAAAATGGAAAAGATTTGTCATTTGGAGTACTGAAAGAGGAAAGTGTCGAGATGTGTCGAACATAGATATTGCTAACATCCTGGAGTACTTGGCAGAGCTTCTACATACAGGCCTGTCCTATTCCTCCATCAAGATACATGCATCAGCTATTTCAGCAGAATACAGCTTCGATCCACCTGTCTTTTCGCATCCTCTACTCAGGCAGTTCCTCAGAGGGATCAGAAATGTAAAACCTCCTAGGAAACCACCATTACCAGCATGGGACTTGAACTTTGTGCTAGAAAAATTGACACTCCCTCCATTTGAACCAGCAGCAACAGCAGATCTTCAACACCTATCATGGAAAACTGCTTTCCTACTGGCAATTACTTCAGCAAGGAGGGTTTCGGAACTACAGGCCTTAATGGCAGTACAACCCTTCCTAATCTTCCATCAAGATAGGGTGTCCATGAGAACTAATCCTACATTTATGCCCAAGGTGGTATCCAGAGTGTCTTTAAACCAGACAATCCACCTACCTACCTTCTTTCCCAATCCACAGAACAGGGGGGAAAGACTGCTGCATACCTTGGATGTACATAGACAGTTACGCTACTACCTGGACAGAACCAAAGGTGACAGAAAAACTGACCAGCTTTTAGTAGCCTATGCAACAGGAAGGGAAGGAAAAGCAATTTCCAAACAGACAATCTCCAAATGGATAGGAAATTGCATAAGATTCTGTTACTCCTACCATGGAAAACCAATTCCACAGAACATAAGACCTCATTCTA
>NC_056735.1:151734991-151767491 GCF_019279795.1 Protopterus annectens | reverse complement strand
AACATATATACCTTTTAAACCTTTCTTTGCTAGATTGCAATCACTTTGATCTATGTGTATTTTTTTAATATCATTCACTTTCCAGGCTCTACTTTGCTGTATATTACACTGGTTACAGTGTGTCTCTACCTTATTTTAAAGTGGTATGAATGTAAACAGTGTTGCTATTTGTAGTACCACAGGCATGTCTGCAGTTATGAAGGTTGTTTTGAAATTAAACTGAATGGAATCTTGAGAGCTGCCATGGAACAGGCAGCAGAAGCTTCTCATTTGAACAATTAGCAGTTGCCTAAGAAATGCTTGTTTGGTGACTCTTTGGAAGGAAGTACAGTGACTATCTGTCATGGTAACTTCACTGGAAATAAATTATTAATCTGAAGTTGTAAATCTTTATTCATACTTTACAGATAGGACCTTGTTTCCCTCCTCAGAACCGAAACGGCCGTTTCCCAGCTCGTGCAAGCCAAAAACTCTCAGCTAAGAACCTACCCACAATGCCCCTCTCCTAGATACTCTAGATCTCGTTTGTTGCGCTCCTGGTCAGACGTGTTTAGCCATCTCTCTCAAGCTAAGTAGTAATTTGTTGTTTTTATGACAGTTTTTTTTCTGAATTTCAAAAATGTTAGTCAACTTAGTATTTTTTCACTGTCGCCTATAACCTAGGCCTATTTCCTACCCTTTTTTTTGGTAATTTAAAATTTTACCTTTTTTTGACTGTTCCTCTCTCCTGTATTTGACAGGCTTCCTTTACTGGTGGTATTCCTTAAAAAAATATATATATATTTCTACAGGATAGTATTGTTTCTTTTACCATGTCCGACAAAGTTAAATTGGGTTTTAAACAGTGTGACAAGTGTGGACGTAAGATGCCTAACTCAGATACACATGTCTGTTGTGTTTACTCTTTGGGCGTGGATCATTTGAAAGCTGATTGTGACATTTGTGCTGGTTTTTCTAATCGGACACTAGCAGAACGTAAGAATAAACTTATTTTAAAGGTTTACTCAAGATACCTTTCTCTGAGGCTCTGTCTGGGTCGGAGGTCTCACCCCCTCCTAAGACCAAAAAATATAAGGAAAAATGGAGTCGCTCAGTCCCTGCAGCTCCGTCCGTTAGAGAACCGAGTCAGTCCCGTGTTTCACTGGCGCCCTCGGCGCAGACCTCTTCGGCACCAGAATCTGTGTCCTCTCCCTCGGTGCTGGCCATGGTATTCACTCCTATCTCGGTTCCAAACACAGCACCACTGACTTGGGTGCTGTCTTTAGCTCCTACATCGGCTCTGGTGACTGTTCATGCCTCAGCTCCATCCTGGTCCATGGTGCTGACAGCCTTTTTGGCTCCATGGGCTCCGATGACTGTACATACCTTGGCACCATCCCTGTCCATGGTGCCGACAGCTTCTTCGGCTCCATGGACCTCTATCACTGCACATGTCTTGGCACCATCCCTGGCCATGGTGCTGACAGTTTCTTCAGCTCCATTGGCTCCAAAACCCGGTTTCATGCCAAGGACTAGATCTTCTCCTACTTACAATCCTTTCTTGAGGCAGAAGTTTAGTCCCTTTCTAGAAAGACCTGATTCCCCTTCTGCAGCCTCTTTTAGATCCACTAGGAGTATTTCTGAACTAGACCTAGTGCGGGTTGTAGACCAGCTTCTGGTAGCTAGGGGATTGTCCATTCCAGCTAGACCTCCTGTCCCCCCTGGCTCAGAATCTTCTATCTCATCTTCCCCTGCTTATCCCCCCAGCTCCAGCTTCGGTACTTACTGTCTCAGCTCCGACCGCAGTGCCTTCTCTGTTGACACCCATCACCCTTGCAGCATCAGCTACAATGGAGCCGATGCTTTCTTGGAGCGGTGCTTGGACTGTCTGTACCTTGGTACCTAATCTGGCACCTATTTTCTCGTTGGCATCATCTATGTCCATGGTTCCGACAGTTCCCAGTTCTCTCATCACCCCTCAACTGGAATTAGTCTCGGGTGCTCCTCATGCAAAGGTGATGGATAAGGCCCTTCACTCCGAAAGCTCACAACCAGACCTTAGGACACCAGTATCAGAACCCCCATGAAGATAACCCCTTCTCCGGAATTCTCTTCAGGAGATTCCACTGGAGAGCCACCCCGGAAGAAATGGTGTAAGAGGAAGCACCTTGACCCCCCCCCCCCCGGAGGAATCTATCTCAGAAGACACTGATTGTGATGAAGGGAAAGGGTCCCCTTGTTCTCTCCCAGACGACATTTCATTTGGAGACATTCTTGAAATACTCAAACAGCGGGGGGAATGGAAGTCCTCTAACCCTTCTTCTGAGGAATCGTGTTTCAGCAGGCCTTCCGTACCCGGCCATCTACTTCCTAGGTGACCCCACCAGCAGATGATCAAGTTAAACTAATTGTGCAGCTTGCCTGGAAGTCCCCAGACAATGTAGAACCTGTCCCCTGGAGGCCGGACAAAATTTTATCTACACCTGAAGACCAGCCCCACTGGTCCAAGCAGCTGACAGTTTATTGTATGGTTGTGGCGGCGGTCACCAAGAGGAAATTGGTAGAAGATAGTTCCACTGTTCATCCTCCAAACAGGGAATCCAGGATCATGGACAGACTGAGGAAACACATTTATGCTTCAGCGATCTTCGCCATTCAGTCGTTTAATTATTTGGCACACTTTACTCGCCTCCAAAGAGACTTAATTTCTGAAATGGCTTCCTCTTTGGTGGGGGTACTGCCTGATTAGGTGCGTGACACTGTCGCCTCACAGCTAGCTACCCTTGAATCCATCTTAAACTCCTCAATGCGTTTGATATCTCACACCGCCGAGGGGGCAGCCCGAGCGGCCGCATCTGGTGTTGTCATGAGACGTAATGCTTGGATGCGTTGTGTGATTTCGCAGACCCTTTTAAATCTTCCTTCATTAACGTGCCTGTCGACGAATCTGCACTTTTTGGTCCCAAGGTACGTGACACACTTGCACGTAGTGAGAAAGACGGAAAGACCTTGTCTGCTGTGGGCATACGTTTTTCCAACCCCCAGAGACCCTACTTCAGGAACCAGAAGGGAGTAAAGATATGGTTCAAGAAATCCCAAGGATCCTTTTGTGACACTTCTGGTGAGCAATCCCCCTGGGGCAGAGGGGGCTATTCATATGAAAGATGTCCTTTTCGGGGTAGAGGGGTCCGCATAACCAGGGAGCCAGAGATTCTTTCTCCGGCAGACCCTACCAGCACTCCTGAGCAGCTGCCCGATTGCTTTCCTCTGGAAGCAGTATGGGGGTTGTTTCTCTGTGCATCTACTAGCCTGGCATCTTATTACTACCGATGTTTGGGTGAAGAGAATAATATCCAGAGGCTACCAAATACCCTTTGACCTAACTCCGAGACCCGTCAAATGAATCCCCGATGTACCACCCAATCAGAGGTGATTAGCAGCCTTAGAAATAGAAAAATTGGTAAGAAAAAGGGTCATCGAACCAGTCCCACCAGAACAGACAGGATCCGGGTTTTACTCGAGGTTCTTTTTAGTGCCAAAAACGACAGGGAACTGGAGACAAATCCTGGATCTCAGCCTACTCAACAAATTTATCAAACCTCAAAAATTCCGGATGGTCACAGTACAGTCCATTCTTCCCTTCCTAGGGAGAGACAATTGGATGTGTTCTGTAGACCTACAGGATGCGTACTACCATATAAAGATGGATCACCGCTCCCGGAGATTTCTCCGCTTCCGGCTGGGAGCCAATCATTACCAGTTCAGGACACTGCCATTCGGTCTCTCAACAGCCCCCCCGAGTGTTCGTCAAATGTATGGCAGTTGTGGTAGCTCATCTTCGACTACAAGGATTCCAGGTGTTTTCCCTATCTAGATGACTGACTCCTTACTGCTCCGACCAGGAATCTCCTAGTTCGCAGCCGTTCTTACACTCAAGATCTCACTCTCCGCTTAGGGATTACAATCAACAAAGACAAATCTCAGATGTCTCTAACAAAGACACTGGAGTTTATTGGAGCAGTCTTCAACATAACATCCTGCCTAGCTTCTCTCCCCCCTCACAGGCTTTTGAAAATAAGACACCAAATTCAAGTCCTTCTGCCTCACGCGTTTGTACTAGTGTGTCTTGTACTGCTATTCTTGGTCTCCATGGCAGCTGCCATTACTTTGGTACTACTGGCGAGACTGCACATGAGAATCCTGCAGTGGCTCCTCTCCACACAATGGTCATTATTAACCCACCCACTCTACCACATGATACGCCTTACGAGTCGTTGCAAGGAGGAAATGCTATGGTGGATGGAGCCACAAAAGAATCTTTGGTGTCGACTGTTCTGTCTTCCCCAACCCATGGCCACGGTGACCACGGATGCTTCTGTTTTGGGGTGGGGGGGCAGTTTCAGGGAAAGACTGTCCAAAGCACCTGGACCCCCCTCGAGGCCAACTGAGGGCAGTTCTCTTAGCGATGCAAGCGTTCCATGCATTCCTGCCTTCGGGGACCATTGCAATTCAGTCAGACAACATGTCAGTTGTCTGGTATATCAACAAGCAAGGCAGAACCAGATATTACCCCCTGTGTCAGGTAGCCATGAGGATTTGGTGCTGGGTGATAGCTTCCAATCTCTTTCTTATAGCAATGCACATTCCCAGAAGCTCCAACCTTATTGCGGACAATCTGAGCAGGAACATCCTAATGCTTCACGAATGGTCTCTCAATCCTGTAATAACAGCTCGGATCTTCCAGCATTGGGGCAATCCTTGCTGTGACCTGTTTGCTTCCCCCTGAATTACAAATGCAGGAGCTATTTTGCCTTGATTTTCCCCTCAGGGGGAATCACCGAGGGATGCTCTAACCCACGATTGGCCCCGGGTCTTCTGTATGCCTTTCCCCCATTTCCCCTCATCCCAAGATTTCTCCAGAAAGCTCAGAGGTTGAAAAGCAAAGTGATCCTCATTGCTGCCTACTGGCCACGTCAAGTCTGGTTCCCTTTTCTATGGCCTCATCTGATTCACAGCCCATGGATCCTGCATAATTCCCAGGACCTTTTATCCCATCCTCAGGGATTGATCCACCCGAACCTAAACAGACTCGAGCTCACAGCCTGGTTCCTCCTCTTCCAGTGATTGCCAGACTACCTGACATCCCATCTCTTGTGCGTGAAATTCTTCTGGCCTCACACAAACCTTCCACTAGAAAGGTTTATTCTAGTAAATGGACTAGGTTCTCTGTTTGGGCCAAAGATCAGAACTTAGACCCTTTCTCTATGCCTATTCAAAAGATTCTGCAATACCTGACTACTCTCCTGCATGCAGGAGCCTCAGCTTCAGCGATCACTGTGCATTTAGCAGCTATCGCTAATTTTCATAATGGTCTGGAAAATTCTTTGATTATGTCACACCGCCTATGCGAGACTTTTTTGAAGGGAGTATTACATGTTAAACCTCCAGTCAAGCCTCCCTTAGATCCTTGGGACTTGACTATGGTGCTTCAATCTCTTACAGGCTCTCCCTTTGAGCCTTTTGATTCATGTGACTTAAAAATTTTGTCTTGGAAAACCATACTTCTAGTAGCACTCACCTCAGCGAGAAGAGTATCTGAGCTGCAGGCCTTGAGTGTCAAGAGTCCTTACTTGATCTTCCACACGGACAGGGTGTCCCTTCATACTGACCCTTCCTTTTTGCCCAAGGTCATTTCTGTTTTTTTCCATTAATCAATCTGTTGACCTGCCGGTTTTCTTCCCAAGGCATTCTAATAGAGGGGAGTATCTTTTGCACACCCTTGATGTGCACCGACAGCTTCGTTGTTATTTGCACAGGACTAAATCTTTCAGGAAAACAGACCAATTGTTTGTGGCCTTTGCAGGACCCAGATTCGGTAAACCTGTTTCCAAAGTGACCCTATCCTCTTGGTTTAGAAATGCCATTACCTTTATCTACCAACAGAATAAGCTACCCTTACCTTCCAGAATAAAAGCTCATTCTACCAGATCTATGGCTACCTCTGTAGCTTTTCATTCCAGAGCCTGTATGGATGATGTATGTGCAGCAGCCACGTGGGCAAGACCTCATACCTTCATAGCTCATTAAAAATTGGATTTGGCCTCCAGGGGACGAGCATCTTTTGGTTCTATGGTGCTCAGGAATATCCTTCCTTAGAGCCACCCAGGACTCAAGTAGCTGGGGACTCGGTCCTATCTGTAAAGTATGAATAAAGATTTACAACTTCCGATAAAGAAGTTATGTCTTACCATAATGTTCCATCTGAGTTGTAGATCTTTATTCATTCTTTACTTCCCACCCTCCTTCCCCCTGCCAGGACTCTTGGTGGATCTCAGGTACTCCTGGTTAGGGTATCTGCTCTAACAGAGCCTCCTACTTTTTCTATTACTACATCTTTACCTAGGGTGGGCAAACTCGATCTGGAGTATCTAGGAGAGGGGCATTGTGGGTAGGTTCTTAGCTGAGAGTTTTTGGCTTGCACGAGGTCCCATCTGTAAAGAATGAATAAAGATCTACAACTCAGATGGAACGTTATGGTAAGACATAACTTCTTTTTCATTCTACCTGTAGTGGAAGTCACAAAGTCACAAAAGAAATCATTTTGGTACAGGCATTATTTACACACACATGCACACACACACTCTCTCTCTTTCTCTCTCAAACACACACACACACACACACACACACACACACACACACACACACACACACACACACACACACACACACACACACTCTCTTGCACGTGCACGATGTCACCATTTTTTTATGTTTTTCTACTAAATATTTAGCAGTTTGTACAGAGAAGTTACTTAGGGTACTGTCAGCAAATAATGACATTCAGATGTGTCCTTTGCAGTCTGTTCAAGAATTAAAATCTTAAGATATCCTTGATCATATGTATCACCCCCAGCATTAGGTTCTCGGAATTTCTATCTACATATCAGTAATTCTGCCATACAGTCCTCATTTCTTTCCATATGGTAGGGCATGAGAGAGAGAGAGGGGGAGAGAGAGAGAGAGAGAGAGAGAGAGAGAGAGAGAGAGAGAGATGTCAGTTTGGCAGCTAGTGCTTACACAAAGTGTTCTGAAGAAATAATAGTAATTTGTTTTTCCAGAAAAGGGGCATACTTGTTACACAATTGTTGATATAGTTATGGAGGTGAATTTGTGGGAAAATGTTTTCTATATTTAATTTTTTTGGTATGTGTAAAACTGCAATACTCCACTTCAGTTTTGTTAAAATTCTAGTGTTTTGGGGCTAATTCCCAAATTGGGCATGGTATCATTGGTATTCTGTGGTGCTTGCCATACTAGATGCAATGACACATTTGGAAATCAGAATTAATCTGAGCAGTAACACATACTTGGGAAAATAAACTTGAATTTTATGAATTAAAAATGTGGCCTGAGAACAAACAGGTTCATTTTATCTAATATTGGGTCTGTTAAGACACTGTTGATGCATTAACAACGGATGCTTATCTCCCATTTCACCTATCTGAGCTGGTAATTTCTACTGGAAAGCTTATTGTGCATTTACCTGATTGACCTTAGGGCATAGTTAGCGTAAAGCTTGCTTGTTTTTGATTACATATAAGCCTTGCCTTTGAAAGAGTCTTGAATCATTTATCCAGAGCTGCTCATCACTTGGTGATGACACTGTGGACTTCGAGAGATTTTGTTAACATCTGAAGCCATCCTTGGCAAGACAAACTAAATGAAGTATCCTTTTGTACTTGCATTGCTTGTTATCATTATACTGTGAAAGTTTACTGTGTTATTTATTGTTTTTGTTCACTTCTTTAAAGTTTAAAGTTACATTTTCAAACTGATGTAAAGGTTGCTGTTCTGCACTGAACTCTATTGTATCTAGTGTTTCTTAGTATTAGGCATCAGTTTGTGGTTCCTTAACACTTTGGCTCCAAACCAGTCATTTTACATTAAAAAGATCAAAGTCTATACTCTTGTAGCAGGAGAAGGCTGATTTCACCTATCTGAGCTGGGAATTGGTGGTGGAAAGCTCATTGTATGCTTTCCTGATTGGTCTTAGGGCATTGTTAGTGTAGAACTTGCTTTTTTTCTGACCAAATATAAGCCTCACATTTGCGTGAAGCTGCTCTTTGCCTAGCAGTGGTTACTGGTGCCTTGTAATCACTAAAAGTTCAAATTTCCCTATAAAAACACTATAGAACTTTAACTCAGTCTCATGTTACTCACATGGTGGGCTATTTACCTTATTATAGTACCTAGGACTATCACTGCTCAGCGAGCACTTGGTTTGGGCACTGGGCAGCATCGCTGGTTAGGTTAGCTGCAGATTACACCAAGTAAGCACCCTTCAGTCATCCAGTTACAAACTCCCTCCACTCCTATCCCTTGCAAGTACACATTAGATGGGCACTTTCCCACTGTCACTTCAACCAGCTTGGTGGACATGGGCATCCTGAGGCAATGTAGCAATTGTATTTTGTATACTGGCAAATACTTAATTCTTGAACAGACAAAAACAGTATGTGAGAGATGCAGTTACACATTAACACTGGAGGCTAGACCCTCACATACATATATCCAAAGCACAAAACAGGTTGTCATCGATTCACACACATCCCTCACTGCACCCACAAAAGACCACACACATAGTCCCACATATGCGGAGGTGCTCACATGTAACTTACCCAAACCTTAAAGACTTCTCAGTTGCAGTCCTCAGAAAGTCCTCATGCACACAAACAAGGCAATTCCCATCACAACACATAAAGCCATACCTCACTGTGTCTCAAGTTTCAAGCCCATAAGGTGAAACATTCCACAACCCAATATTCTTGTCATAGGAGACTCCATTGTGAGACACACTGACGTCCCCCTTACCTGGCTGGATAAGGAGAAGGTTACAGTTAAGTTGCCTGTCAGGGGTCAGAATTCCCCAGATCAGATATGCACTCAGGTTACTTACCCCTAAGTACCAGTATGACTCAGTCATAGTCCACGTGGGTATGAATGACCTGAAATGTACCTCCTTGAACTATATTAAGACAGACATGATTGAACTTTCAGAATATGTGTCACAGGCAGGTATGAACCTGGCATTGTGCAGAATTCTGCCATCTTCAAGGATGATGCCACAGTACCAGCAGAAGATGATTGACTTTAACAACTGGCTCAGCTAGAGGTGCTATTCCAAATGGATCCAATACTTTTAAGCCTGGGATGGTCTTCACCTGTCACCTCTAGGCTTTCTGGTATTGACCAAAACATTATCCACCCCTATAGTGCCTTTTTTAGATATTACCAAACAGACAAACCTTCCAAAATAACAAAAGTTACTCAGGTCAAGGTAGAGGTGTTACTGTTCAGTGCTAAGAGTCTCAACAAGAAACTGCACTCCCTAGAAGCTTGTCTCACCCTGGAGAATGTGAATGTCTGTACAGTTACTGAAACCTGGTTCAAAGCCATGGAAAGCACTCTGGCAGTTCATGGCTATAATGCCTTTTATACATTGCAACTACCCACTAAATGTGAAAGAGAGAAAGGTGGAGGTGTATCTAACTATATAAAGGATATGCACACCTCAAGGCTGGTCAAGCAATATGACGTGCTTGAGCTACTCCATGACCAGCTAACGATGGGAAGAATCCATTACTATATTCTTGCTAGCTACAGGTCCCCCACCATAAACCAGGAAACACATACATCATACCTGAAGTTACTAGAATTACTCACCATCTAGCCCAATACCATACTCATGGGTGATTTTAAATATACCTCCATTAACTGAGAGGCATACATGACCACTAACATGCAGGCCCAAAGATTGCTTGACTTTGTAAATTCAAATGCCCTGCAGCAGCTAGTCTGCACTCCCAGTGGGAGGAAGCAATATCCTATACCTGGTACTCACAAATATGGGAGAGTAATGCACCTCCACCCCCACCCAGTGTGATGTCCTCACTGGTAAGATCATATCACAAAGCAGTCTTCATTGAAATAAACATAAAACTAGTTCCCCCACCGAACCACAAAAACTTTAAGAACTTCTCTAAAGTAAATTATCCCCTGTTAAGGGAAGGCATAGCTAGTTCCCAAGCTCCGACAAATCCAGAAAACACAAAAGCTTATGTAGAGGTGTACACAAATGCCCTGTATGACCATATGAACAACTGCATAGAAACAACAGTACCGAACTGAAATAAACCCAGGTCAAACTGCAAAAACAAACCACCCTGGTGGAACCCTGGTATTAGAACAAAAGAAAGAAAGAAAATGATGTCAAGAAGTAGGTAGGAATCTGCACAACAGAGCAAAAATTCCCTTATTAGTCTAAACAAGCAAATCAAGGAACTAGTCAACTCTCTGAAAGAAAACTGAAGTAAAAATAGCCTCCAAAGCTAAGGATAGCCATAAGGCAATTTTCAGTTATGTCCACAATCTTATGGGCAACACTCAACAATGTACAGAATTAGTTGTAGATGGTATCACCTATACTCAGCCAGAAGATATAACAAATCTGCTGGCTGACAAATTCAGCTGAATTTTCCCCATCACCCTCAGTTCTCCCCCAAGAAACACCCTCCACCACTCCACCGCCATTTATCACCAAAGAAGAGGTTGCCACTGCACTCTCTAAGGATAAAAACACGGCTTCATTTGGGCCTGATGATATACCATGCTGCCTCATAAGCAGCTGAACTCATGACTTATTAGACTGATTCGGATCTCTGTTTAACCACAGCCTCCAGACTGGCTTTGTCCCGCTAGGGTGGCGGGCTGCAACAGTCATTCCTGTGTATAAAGTGTGACTACCTGCTGACCTGGGAAGCTACAGACCAAAAACTTGACTAGTCTTATATGTAAGGCCATGGAAAGAATAATCATGAACCTCATAAATGACATAGGAAACCTCCAAACACTGAGCCTGACCCAATTTGGCTTTGTCAAGGGCAGGTCATGTCTACTGAATTTGGTGAATTTCTTTGAGAAAGTCACTAAGGCCATGGATGATGATAAAACAGTACATACCACCACCTCGACCTGGCCAAGGCATATGACATAATTCCCCACTCAAGTATTGTAAATAAACTCACAAAATTGTGCATAAATCCCTATGTCACCAGATGGATAGCTAACTGTCTCATGGACAGGGCACATGTGATTAAAGTGGGTGAATACAGATCCAGCAAGAGGCCAGTTACTAGTGGTGTTCCATAGGAGTCAATGGTGGGACCACTCATGTTCATAATATACTTCTCTGAAGTCAAGACTAATGTGGAAGGCTTCTGGATGACAAAGTTTGCAGATGACTGCAAGCTAGGCACAATCATTAAATCTCCCAGTGATGCACAGATCTTTCAGAAGGTCTGGATTAGAGAAATGATTGTTGCAAGAACCATGGCCTAAAATTAATTAAAAAATTAATTATCATATCCTTTGGGAAGTCAAATACTCCTGCAAGTGGCAATATCAATAGCAGACCCCTAAGAGTAGACTCAGAGGTGAGAGATCTAGGTACACATATAGATAATATCCTGAACTTTGACCGCCATTTGTCCACAGTGGTGAGGAAGTCCTTCTTTGTGGCACATATTATAAGTAAAGGGATGGCATCTAGATTCAAGGAAATTGTAGTCCTGCTGTACCCAGACCTCATTAGACCAATAATTGAGTACAATGTTCATTTGGCATGTACTTGACTAGGCACTTACAATAGCTGGAATGACCTCAGAGGTTCCTCACAAAGAAGATGCAGGGTGTAAACAGCATGTCCTAGCAGATAGATTAAAAGTCCTATCCCTTTACTGTGTCTCCTACCAGCTATTAAGGGGTGACCTATGCCTGACTTACATGGCAGTCACAACTCCAGCCCTGATGGAGCTGCTACATATCCAACAGTCGAACAGCATGATGGTCATTCAATCTAAGGATTTAAACTTAGTCAGTCACTCAAACAAAACATTCTGGAGAGACGGATGCATGTCTCAGAGACTACCCTTTCTTTGGAATAGGCTTCCTATTCACATTAGACAGAGCTCTTTCCTGCCCCTCTTCAAACAGTTTGGATCAATGGATGGGGAATCACAAATTGACACCTGGGGTACTGCCTATGTCCCTTATGGACAGGGTCAATCTGTAAGATTCTCAAGGCATAGGCACAAACCCATACCATCCTCTTGACCCTAGGTGCCATATATTGGGTAAAATTGGGTTATATTGGCTAGGCATTTAGGGGCTCGTAAGCCATTAGCCTAATAATCTCCTATGAGCTGATGAACCTATATTGTTCACTGCTGCAGCAGCCTAAGCTGTATGAGTTGTTGTTTGTCAAGGAAATAACAGCTGGCTAGTTTTCAAAGCTTGAGGACACCTTCCATTGTGCCCATATGATTAGGCAACTCATGGTGAGCTGTCTAAAAAGACAGGTTTGGGAGCCAAGCCCTTCAGAGCTTTCCTGCCACTGAAGAGAACACTCCTGTGTGGGCTTTCTTGGATCGATGGTCAGCTTGTATCGCTGGGCAGATAATTTCCCTTTGGGGAAAAAAAACTTCTAAATATAATATTTATTGTTTAAAATTACTTACCTGGTTAGGAAAGTTGTTTTTTTTTAACTAGGAATTTGTGGTTCATCTGACTGTCACGAGACTTAACTGTACTTTTAAGTAGGAGCGCACTTTTTTCCTATAATTTTAAAAGTTGTCATAAACATTCTAAAACAGTTTTTTTTCTCTGGAGAAACTGTGTTAATTTTATTTTTGGGGGGCTGGCAATGTGTATTAAAGTGTTTTTAAGTGTATTTCTACTGAGAAAAAGTGACCTTTTTAGGACTTTGAAATTTTACCGGTTTGTGCTGCTTAGTTTCCCCATTAAAGAGGCATATTTGTTTGACTTGGCCATGTAACAAACTACCTGTCCAATGGTTGATCCTTCTTCCAGCCACAAAAAGAAAAAGTTAAACAACAATTGCCACCACAGAAGGTTAGCAATTTACCTCAGCTACAGATTGCTGACTGTACCGTGCAGAAAGCGGGTTCCTCAGACCATTCATCTTTTTCCCTGGATTACTCTGGTGTGACACCTACAGTCACTATAGATGGAGAGGGGGTTAACCATGTCCACTGTGACTTTTGGGGTCTCAATGGGCAAAGGGGAGCAACTCTTGTCGTTCTTGTAAGAAGACACAAAGAAAGTCCCCTGCTTAGTCAAAATGTTGTGCCCATCCCTTGGACAGCTACTTCTGTCATTAATAAAACTGTTTGCCCCAAATTTCATCAAAACATAACAGAAAATTAAACATTTATCCACTCCTGCACAAGTCTACTGGACAGGAATTGTTTAAGTCTGGATGAGGGTCTTGTTCAGGCTATTAATCCTTATAAGGTGGTTTCTGATAAAAGAAAAAGGGATTATTCTTTTCATGAAGAGATTCAAAATTATGAGTCTGGATGGTAAGATTAGGGGACAAATGCAGGGTTTTCTTACCAGATTTCTGATTCAGACTCAGAGGAAAGCATGGTAACTCATTCTGCCTGTGAGGGATTCTCTTTCTCTGATACTATTTCCAGATTGTGCTGCCTGTGTTTTCATTGGGAGAATGCTGAGGTTTCTCAGTCCATTAGAAAATACTATGAGCTGTTACAAATGGAATTTCTAGAACATTCATCCATTTTTGCCACTGGTGTCAGCATTGGAGCATGTGTCTGTCACAGCCTGTACCTTTCCTTATAGTTAGCCTGCTGCTCCTAAGAAGGCAGATCGAATATATAACGTTTCCTATTCTTTCAGGTTTTTATATACTCATCCCAGACTTGATCCAGCAGTTGTAGCTTTCGTTAATCCAGCTGCTGCTAAATATTTGGTTAATTCCAATCCTTCCCTTTCAGACAAGGATGGCAAAATGATTGATAAATATGGCAAAAGGTGTATGCTTCTGCAACTTTGATTTTCAGAATTTTGATTTGTCAGACTTGTATGTTTAAATTTATTATGAATAATTGTGAACATATGAGGAATGTTTTATCTGCAGTTCTTTCTTTTGAGGAAACTTTTGATTGAATGATTTAGTTATTTCCCTTTCCCAGGTCACTACTCATTGTTTAAAGCGTATTTATGAATCTATAGATACTCCGTCCTGTACTGTGAACACTGCTACTGTGTTGAGTAGGTTTGCCTGGCTGCTTTCTCAAAACCTCCAGGAGTATGTAAAACTTGAGATTTTAATTTCTCTTTTGGATACAGAGTTAGCTTTTGGACCCTCTGCTGCAGAGATCATCAAAAATATGATGAGAGGGGGAAGCTGCTTCAATGAATCTCTCAAATATTTTAGCCCTGCTTCAGAAAACTTTCCAAGGGATTCTCTACTACTCTCATCCAGTTTTGCCAGGGAACAAAATAAGCAGTCTCAGCAAAATGCTAGTAAGCAGTCATTTAAAAATAATGGTACGGGGGTTCCAAAAAGAAAACAAGAAATCTCCAAAACAGAGGACAGTCAAACAAGTCAGTCAGAATGACTATATAAGGGATTGTGTGCCTCCCCCACTCACCCACCCACCTTGACAGTCCCTTATCTCTTCCAGAAAGTCTGAATTTCCATTTCTGTCTTTGGCAGCAGATAGTTTCAGACAAATGGGTTCGGAAGATCATTCATTAAGGTTACAGATGGCAGTGGGAAGAAATTCCACCCTTTCAGGGAGTTATTCCTCATCCAACATACCAACCTTCTCTATTTCCCCTGTCCTACAACACATGTTGTCCCAGGGAGTAATAGAGAGAGTTCTTCCTTCCCATTTAGGGAAAGGTTTTTATTCAAGAATGTTTTTGGTGCCAAAGAAAGAAAATGCCTGGAGACCAGTTCTGCATCTTTCTTTCCTAAACCAATTTGTGATAGTGCCCAAGTTCAAAATGTTATCACTTCACAGCCTCTTAACTTCTTCATTTAAGTTTTTTTAGTAACTCTAGATTTGAAAGATGCTTAACACATCCCTATTCATGTAGACTTCAGGTGTTTCTTAGGGTTTAGTGAGTCTGGATCGCATTATCAGTTCCCTGTTTTACCCTTTGGACTATCCACTGCACCAGGAGGGTTCACAAAGTGTCTAGTTCAAGTTATAGCTCATTGCAAGCTACATGGTATCCACATTTTTGCATATTTAGGTGTCTTGCTTATATTTCAGTGTCTTTTTAAAGTATCAGGAATCTCTTTCTCTTGGGTGAGAGATCTCCTACACAAGCTGGAATTCCAAGAGAACTTTCAAAAGTCTTTTTTGACTTCATCACAAAAGATTATGCTCATGGGGTGTCTGCTAGAGCTTTTCTTACAGAGTGAAAATAGATCTATATGTAGGTTTTTTCAAAGCTTTTCCACACAGACCTTTGTTTCTGAGATGGAATATCTCAGGATTCTGGGTCTCATGGGATTTATGATTCTCATGATATCCATGGCAAGACTCCACATGAGAAAGCTACAGTGGTATCTGGAATATGTTTGGTTCTAGCACCAATACCCATTATCTTTTCAGATTCCATTTCTGTGATTTGTCAGAAGAGAAATCACTTGGTGGATACATCAAATATCTCTAAATCCAGGTCCCCCCTTCTCCCCTCCTGCTGCAAAGTGGTCAGCCACCACAGACACTTCATACTTTGCACAGAGAGCAGTGTCAGGAGGGATAAAAGTGCAGGTATCTGGGACAACAAGGACAGACACAAGCACATAAGTATAAAAGAGATGCTTGTGCTTATCTAGGCACTTGGTTTTCAGAATCACCCTTGGTCCGCAGAACATCTTCAATTTGTTACAAACCGTACCACAGTGATGTGGTATATCAACAAGCCAGGATGAACCAGGTCTTACCCCCTATACAGAATAGCCATGTTAGCTTGTGATATAGCTTTACAGGACAATCTCACTCTAAAGTCGTCCTACATTCCATCAGAGCAAAATTATGTGGCAGACAGGTTGAACAGGACAAAACACAGACCATCTTGAATGGACACTAGATCAGGAGTTCTTCCAAGACTTGATCCATCTGTGGGGAGTTCCTCAACTGGACCTTTTTATCTCTTCTCTGAACAATCAGATGGCAATATTCTGCTCCAGAACTCCATGCAAGAAGACCTGGAAGACAGATGCCTTTTCCTTTTCTTTTCTTGGACAGGAATGTTCCTGTATGCTTTTCCACCCTTTCCACTATTATCCAGGGTATGTCTGAAGGTTCAGAATGAAGCCCCCAAGATCCATGCTGTGACTCCCCTTTGGGCCAGGCAACAGTGGTTCTCTCTCTTCATTTGGAATTGGCCAGGGGAAATTACCACAAGCACATTCACATAATTGATCTAACCGCACAAGAACAGGGGTATTTGATACATCCTGACCTCAAGCAACTTCAACTGACTGCCTGGATGATAGGGTTTTAATTCCTTTTAGACACCTGTTTACTAAGGACATGCTGCAGGTACATACAGAGGCAAGAAAGCTTGCTGCTAGAAAATCATTTATAAGCAAGTGGAAAAGGTTTTCTAGTTTCTCTTATGCTGGGTCAAATCTATCTCATTTTTCACTGGGACCAGGTTTCTTTGAGAACTAATTCTACTTTTATACAAAAAGTAGTATCTGACTTTAAGCCAAACTATAAATCTCCCTGTTATCTTTCCTGAACCCCAAAAGAGGGAGAAAGGATACTCCATAGCCTGGATGTCCATAGATAACGCCGCTAATATCTTGACTGAATAAAATCTTTCAGAACTTCGGTCAGTTTTTCATTTCATATGAAGGTAAGAATATGGGGCAACGTGCCAAAGCAAACTGTTTGCAAATAGTTGTTATCTTTTATTATTCCCACCACAACAAAACTATTCCAGGAAGAGTCAAGGCTCACTCTACCAGGCTTGGTTTCATCTTTGGCTTATTGGAAATGGATGGATTCTAGAAGCAGCAACTTGATCCTATGTACATATTTTTACAAAGCACTACAAGAGTGATTCCTTCATTAGGTTTAGATCAGTCTTTGCTAGAACTATTCTCCAGGGGCTCCTGGACACTTCCCCTTCCACCTACCAAATGTTGTAAGCTGTGGTAATCTACCTGTGTAGCTTAGGTTTCTGCAGCAGTGATCAATATGATGAACACAGTGCAGCTGTGTAAGTAAACTTACCATAATAGTAGATGTTCGAAAGATTACTGCTGCAGTTCCTGCCCCCTTCCTCTATCCTCATGAGTTTTTAGTGCGTTTTTATGCCAAAGTGTGGATTTTTGTGTATTTTTACTCCTTGCTATTTCCTATCATGGCTCAGCCTCCCTCCCTTAGTTGGCATGAAATCTCTGAAGGGCTTGGCACCAAAACCTCTCTTTTTAGACAGCTCAGCTTGAGCTAATGATTTGGGCATCCCTGAAGCTTTGGAAACTGTCCGGCTGTTATGTCCTTCACAGCATATAGCCCAGTTAGCTTAGGCTACTGCAGCAGTGATCAAACATCTACTGTTATGCTAAGTTTACTTTCACAACTGTACTTTGCCATTTATAGAGACTGAAATCCCATATGAGTGCTGCATCTCTTAACCTTTTCTTCACTCTGAGGAGGTTTATATTGTATTTTTAATAACTACTGATCCTCATGTAGCAACAAAATTCTCTTTTCTATTTTAACATAAGCTTGGCCATAAATATAGGGGTGGACACAATATGCTTCTTTTTTATCTGTAATAACTGAAGTATTTATTTAGATACCATATTGTCATATGGGAGGGTTGCTTGCTTGACATATCTCATAATATTTCTCTTTAAGTACATCTGCATCTTGTCACCTTGCCAATGATTTACTTTTTAGATCATTGATGACAGTAGCTGCTTTTTGAGGTAGTATTTGCTTTCTATTTCCTTTTCCTAGAGCTTATCTAGAAACATAAAAAAGATGGTATGTAGTATGTGCCTTTGTTTGAGAATTATGTTTTAAATCTCTTAGAAATGCACTGGCATATTAACCTTACGAGTGTTCTGACATTTTGATAATTAGTTTGTTAGCAGCAATACAGATGAATTAATTCATTACGGTGGTGCAGCGGTTAGCATTGCCACCTCACAGCAAGAGGTTCTCCAGTTCGATTCTCGGCTGGGGTGCCTTCTGTGCGGAGTCTGCATGTCCTCCCTGTGGTCGCGTGGGTTTCCTCCGGGTGCTCCATTTTCCTCCCACATCCCAAAGACATGCAGTAGGTGGATTGGACACTCCAAATTGGCCCTAGGTGTAAGTGTGTGCCTGTGTGTGCCTTCTGTGGAAGGTTGGGTGCTGGGCTGGCAACTCAACACCATAAAACTCCACTGCCAATCATGAGCGGACAGATGATCCACTGTGGCGACCCCTAATCGGGAAAAGCCAAAAGAAGAAGAAGACTTAATGAGAACTTCTGTGTTTCTGCATAACTTTTTTTTATTGGAGCACTAGATAGAAAACAAATACTAAGAGACTGAAATGTCCCCAACCTGGAAGGCTCTGCTGTTTATCCCGAAGCATACACTGTCAACTTTTACAAACATGTATACACTTATATAGAGGCATCTATACCCAAAAGAAGCAAGTGTGGAGTAAACTCTAAAAGCAAACTGCCCTGGTGGAATATAAATAAGGTTTATATCAAAATAAAGAAAATATTAGCCAAAAATAAAAAGTGCAACATCCAGCAAAATAGAATGTAATCATCAAATTAATCAAGGAACTTAGGAACATAATAAAAACTACCAAGGCAAAATTTGAGGAAAAATAGCCATCCAGACCTAGAATGACCACAAGGCCTTCTTCAGCTATATCCACAGTGTCAAGGGCAATACACAGCAGTGTGCTGAGCTAATTGTAAATGGTGACACCTATATAAAAGTTGTGTATATAGCAAACCTTGAAGCTAATAAATTCATCTCAGCCTTCATCCCTTACCTGTGGTAATATCAGAAGAGATTTAAAAAAAAACATACAACCCCTGCTACCATACATGACCAAGTCTTGGAGGTGCTCTGAAAGGCCAAAAATACAGCTTCTGTGGGCCTTGGCAGTGTTGCAGGATGCATTCTAAATAGCATGAAACAAGACATTCCTATGCCTCTAAAAACACTTTCCTACCTCGGCCACCAAACTGGCTTTATACCAAGTCAATGAAGGACAGCAAAAATCATAGGGACGTTCACTGACTCGGGCAATTACTGTCCTATAAGGGTTACTGCCACCTTCTTTGGGAGCTAACCCTACTTCTGTCTCAGAAAAATCTGCTTCTTCATAATTTCTAGCATCAGCGAAGAAGCTGTCTGACTAACAGAAAGAAAAACAAAAATACAAACCTAAAGATAAAGACAAGGACAAGGTCTCTAGGAAAAGGTCACAGGACTGATTGGATCCAGAAATTCCTATACCTTCTGAGTCAGTGCCTTTTCTGGATCAGATAGTTATCAGACACCTTACTCTGTCAAGGTTCTCACCTGCACCTGTTTCTCCTTTGCTGTGTTCTCTAATAGTTTAGGGCCAAACACAACACCGATTTAGACCACCTTTCTCTGCATCATCTTTAAGGTTAGTCAGGTCTTGTAGGAGGCTCACTGAGGCAGACATTGACAAGTTGATGAGAAGATTTCTTCTGACTAAAATCAAGTTGTAGATCCTTCCTTCTCTGACCTCTGCTGAATCAGGGAGGCATTCTTAATTCATACATTCTTTAATGGCTCCTTTTGGATTAGAGTCTTCTGAGCTGACTTTACCCCTGGGTTGATCTGCATTGGAACCAAGAATCCACATTATTGACTGTAATGAGTTCCCTGATGAGGTCGGCTCCGACCGCATCAGACTCATCAGAATCTTGGAGCTGTATAGTCTGTGCAACTCTGACTGGGCTGGGTCAGATCTGAGGTCTTCAGATCCATTCCTCCCTCTTGGAGCTTTGGTGCTGGACAGTTCGACACCAATGTCAGCCTTTGAGCCTGATCACATGGCATCCAGGGTTGAGCCACACTTGGGAGTTTTGTCTACCACAGTGAGGTAACCCAGATCCATGTTGACTTCTGCATTCAAGAGAGTACTCTCTTTGCCTAGAGAGAAGACTACTCCATCAAAATTGGATCCAACCCTCCCCCATAAGATGCCCCAGGGTCTAGAGCCTACACTTCTTGTCCCATTGGGACAGTCCATTTCCAGAAGCCTTGAGACAGCTCTCTTACATGAGAGTCCTCCCAGAGCAACCCACAGAAGAGGTACATAGGAAGCTTGGGTGTAAATGGAGGCACTTAGGTTTCCCCTGAGGAATCCCCCACTATTGACACTGATTTTGATGAAGGGAAAAGTTCGCTAGATCCCCCCATGAGGATGTCTCATTCAGGGGGATGCTCTTCCCAAACACCTTCCCCAGAAGAATCAGTTTTACTTGAGGCTTTTGGTTCTGGTCCATTTATATCTTGAGTGGCCCCCGGCAAATGAGAAGATAAACTTAAATCTCTTCATTGGCATTGGAGGAACCAGGCACAGCTGAACCAATCTCCCTCCATAAACCTGACAAATTCTTGGTTGCTCCCAAAGACCATCCCTATTGGTGGAGGGGCAGTAGATTCAATAACTGTAGTGGTGACAGCCACTAAAAGGAACTTGCAGAAAGTTCCTCTGTTCATTCACCAAACAGAGAATCCCGTGCGTTGGAAAGCTTTTGGGAAGCATGAATATACCTTATCTACTTTTTTGGTGAGACCACTTAATAATTTGGGACACTTCACATGTTTCTGAAGAGACCTAACAAAGGAGACTGCCAAGACTGTCCCAGCGTCCCTTCCTGCAAATCAAAGAAAATCTCTTGATTCACAGTTGGCAGCTCTTTGATCCTTAAGCAATGTCTACATGCGCCTGATCTCCAGTGCCATGAAGGGTGTGTCTAGGGCAGCCTGCACAGGCATTACCATCAGGAGGCATGCCTGGATTTGACTGTGTAACTTTCTAGCACATATCAAGACATCCTTCATCAATGCTCCCTATGAAGGATCAGCCCTATTTGTTCCTAAAGTTAAGGAAACTACCTCAAGGAGTGAGAAAGATGGAAAATCCCTATCTGCCATAGGGATCAAAATATTTGTCCTTCAAAGGACTTTCTTAAGAAACCAGAAAGGAGGGAAGAGGATTTGGTTTCACAAATCTCAGGGATTCACACCTGACATTCTTGGAGAAAGAGGTCCCCGCGGTGGTGGTGGTGGGGGGGACTCTTATAATGGATGTTGTCCCAGGGGCAGAGGTGGTCTGTCAAATCAAGGCTTCAGAGGCTCTTTCTCAAAGAAGCCTTTACAGTACTCCTGAGTAGCAGCCAGACTGTTGCAGTCTGTAGTCAGTGGCAGGGCACTTATCCACCTATGTCCCTGCTGGACAGGGGCATCGGGTGCTCACTTGTCAGAACATGGGCTAAATTCTTGGCTAGGCTTGTAAGGGCCTCAGGGCCAGTAACCTAGTAGCTTTCTATGATCCTATGATCCTTGCACCCAACAGCTTAGAGATCCATCACTCAAGACAAATGGGCACAAAGAATCATTACCAGAAGTTATTTAATTCCCTTCCATACCCTTCCTCTCTCCCTGAAAAGATTTCTTCATGTTCCACCCTCATAAAGGGAAGTAGCTTGTTCTGCAGTAAGAAAGTTCCTAAGCAATCGAGTCATCTAAGAGGTCCCAACAGAGCAGTGAGGATCTGGATTTTCTTAAGCTTCTTTCTAGTGCCAAAGAAAAATTGAAAACTGAGGCCAATTTTGGACCTAAACTGCCTGAACAAGTTCTTGAAGCAGATGCTCATGACTTAATGCATTCATCCTTTACTGAGAAAGACTGACTGGATGCACTTGATAGATCTCCAGGATGCATACTATCATATAAAACTAGACAGTATCTCTGCTTCTGGCTGGTAGTCAGTCATTTTTATTTTAGAGCTCTGCCCTTTGGTCTCACCACAGCACCCCTGGGTGTTTACCAAGTATGTGGCAGTAGTGGCATCTCGACAATGACTGCAGGGATTCTGAGTATTCACATATCTGGATGACTGGTTTATCACCACCCCTACCATGAATCTACTCATTCAAGTCAGGGACTCCTTGCTCCAACTATCTACAGATCTGGGGATCACAGTAAATTTAACAAAATCCAATCCACATCCATCTTTGGAATTTATTGGAGCACATCTGTACACCAAACTTTAGATAGCAAAGCTTTCTCACAAAAGAGTTATGTCCCTCCATCAACAAAGACTTCATCAGAACACCATTACTGTGTATTACTGACAAATTTAAAAACTTTTTGGCGCCAAAAAGAACCACTGAAAGTACTCATTTAAAGTGACAATGCATAGTATATACTCACACTGCATATAAACATTATTAAAACCTCATATATAAAAATATAAATATAAATATATAAATATATGCATAAATTATTAAAGCTAAAAATTAAAAATTAAAAACAAGTGTTACATATGAATGGTCTCAGCTGCTAAACTACTTAAGTTGTAATATTGTAATACTGATTTAATGGAAATAAAATCATTAATACCAGGGAATTTTGTGGCATTAGTTGCAATTTGCCAAAATAATTCCCTTTTACATAACTATGCTTTATAATTACCCCCTCTAGCTAATATAAATATTTGATCAATAATAGCAAATTTGAACATATGTGTATCACCATATTTATTTATATGCCTAAATAGCATATTTATATATTTATATTTATATTTTTATATATGAGGTTTTAATAATGTTTATATGCAGTGTGAGTATATACTATGCATTGTCACTTTAAATGAGTACTTTCAGCGGTTCTTTTTGGTGCCAAAAAGTTTTTAAATTTGTCAGTAATACACAGTAATGGTGTTCTGATGAAGTCTGTATTCACAGATGAAAGCGCTTAACCGTTATTCTTGTGTTTGTTTGTGATTGGAGTAAATCGTGCTTTACTTGTCCGGGTCCAGTTTCACTCGTATTGATTTACATAGCTGAGACAGTTCCGTCTCACTTGTTGTTATTTCTACAGTTGGTTTTGGCTTTTTGGGACATTTCCAGTCGCCACTATGGACAATACTGATGTAGTGACTGAGACCTTATTGGACAAGTCGGAAGTAGTTCATTTAAAAACTGAGCTGGATATTCTTAAAGATAATCTTTCTCGTCTCACTGATGTTGTTGGCCAATTACAGAGAACACTTGTTAATTGGAAGTCCGTAAACGAGGGTACGGATAACCGCAACTCTTTATGTATTACATCATGCTCCACATCTATCGAGATTCCAAATGGACAGGGTGATTCTAACGGCTTGGTAAAGAGCGTGAATCTGCCTAAGTCACCTTCTGGCAAGTTACAAGGCTGCAATAGTAGTTGTAATAACGAACATGACCTGACTTTTGATTTTTCGTTATTCCAAGTCGAGGATGATAGCGAGCGTATGGGAGCTCGCCCTAAACGGCAGGCACCCATGAAAACCTATGCGGCAACGGCTAAAAATAAAATAAAACTGGATAGTAAAAAAGGTACTGTACTGAATACATCTAGCCCTCGGGCTTTATCTACTGATGGCAATGCACTACGTAATAATACTGGACAATTAAACAAATTGGACAATTTTTTAACTAATGATTTTGATTTTACTGTTGCTTCTAAGGGTGTTGATTTAGAAGCATATAATATGAATACACATAATAATAAAGGTACTCTGAAAGAGATGATATGCAGTTTAGGTAAAATGCTGTTCTCTGTTAAAAGTATAAAAGTTGATAATGCCTATTTGAATAAAATGCATTATATTAGGGATTGTCCCTATGGGACTACGATTTTTTAAAATGCCTATGGGTGTAACATTGAATCATGATACTAAAACTGAATTTAATAATTTATTTAATAGTTTTGGTCTCAGCTATATGAAATTAATTATAAATAAAAATGATGAGAAATTGAGTTTGTTAATTAATGAAATTGATAAATTGAATAATATAATTGTTACAGATTTATTGTTTCCTCAGTGGAAATATTTGTATAATAATCAGTATTTATTAGCTGATAGTAAGGCAGAAAAAATATTTGATAGGAAATATAGGAAGATGCAACGTGATGTTGAGCAATATGAGGAGAATAGAGCATATATTTGGAAGAAAGATTATGAGTCTATCCATAAAATGGATTTTAATGAACTAAATGTTGACTATAGACATATTGATACAAATTTTCAAGGGGAACGATATTTTACCCCACAACAGAAAAAGATGTACCAGAAAGCAAATCAGCATCGGAGATGAAAGGTTTTAATTGCAGTGCATCTAAGGAAATATTATTATACAATGAAATAGATATCTCACAATTGGAAAATAATGATGTAAATAGTAATAATGATGTTGATTTTAACATGAATATATCTAAGAATGAAGATAGACAAGTCCTTCATATGAGGAATGATTTGAAAATATTTAATTACACTTCCATACAAATTAGTGATGAATTCTTTTCCTTGTTTCAAAAGGGTATGAAATATATACCCACTGATAAATTTAATTTGGTAGATACTATTATTGATATTAAATTGTTCTGTTGAAAACTTAATTTAGCATTACTATATAAAAATAATGACAGTTATAGGGTGCTGCCGAATGAATTGAAGAAAAAAAGCATATTTATACCCCCTTTACATAAAAATGTGCAAATTTTTGAAGAATCTATTTGCGCTGATATTTATGAATATAATAGAAATATTAAAGGAAGGAAATTTGTTGACAATTTGGAGGATGTAGAGAGGAAATGTCTGGTTGAGTTGATGAGGAATAATGATATTCGTATAATGAAGGCAGATAAAGGTGCTGGTATTGTATTATATAATACAATTGATTATATTAATAAAGTTCAGACTATATTAATTGAATCTGGGAATTATGAAGTTGTTTCCCATAATGAAATAAATATAGGTTATCATAAAATTGATTTAGCTTTAGATGAATATTTAATTGATAATAGGATAACTGTTGATACATATAATTTTCTGAAAAATGATAATCCTATTTTGGCAACAATAGTATGCATACCTAAAGTACACAAAAATATCAATAATCCACCTTTCAGACCTATTATTTCTGGTAGTAAAGCCAAGACTTTTAACATCGGTGTGGTTATTGATGAATGGTTAAAACATACGTATCAATATATTCCACACATAGTAAAGGACTCATGGATGTTTTTATCTAAATTAACTAGTAATAAGTGGAAAAATAATCTGATATTTGTCACTATTGATGTGATTGACTTATTCTCATGCATCCCTAGAGAACAGGGACTAGAATATTTCTGTGATAGTTTGAGGAAACATTCCCGTTTAAGTTGGGATCGCATCAATTTAATTGTAGACATGATGAGTCTTGTGTTAGAACACAATTATATTTACTTCGAAGGTGAGTATTACAAGCAAGCTCAAGGAGTGGCTATGGGGGCATCTTGTGCCCACATATTTGCTAATCTAGTTATGCTAGAATGGGAGAATCAACTTTTGTTCAAAAGTGATTATTTTAAACATATCACATATTATACAAGATTTTTAGATGATATGTTTTTATTATGGGATGGGTCTATTGATACACTTATGGAATTTTTCGAATATATAAATACTACTAGTACTTTTTTGAAGTTTACATACAGTTTTAGTCCTGAAGGTATATCATATCTGGATACCTATGTAAGCCATATGAGTACTGGCTTTCAGTCAGAAATATTTAGAAAAGAAACATTTTCTAATGGCTACCTCTATTACACTAGCAACCATCCTAAACATATTCTTAAGAACATATATAAGGGCCAATGCATACGTGTGGCTAGAATGACCTCTGATTATATTAAAATGAAAGATGAAATAAACAATATACGTATTATGTTTATCAATAGAGGGTACCCTCTAGCAATATTAGATGACATATCAGCTTATATTATTAATGAATGGGGTAAAAAAATTTCGCCTATTCTTGGTAATGAAAACTTTAATATAACAAGTAATACAAATAATGTACAAAAAGAATTTAACAGAGTTTGTGTCCTTACATATTCCCCATTCGTATTTGACATTAAGAACATTATAAAGCTGCATTGGAATATATTGGTAACTGATGATGAATTATCAAATGTCATTGGTAGGGACCCTAATTTTGTGTTCAAAATGAATATGAATATTAAGAATTTATTAAATATACATAATTATAATAATAAGGTAATAAATACCCATACTAAAAAATGTGGACAGTGTAAACAATGTTTTGCTATCAATGAAGATATAGGAATAAAATTGGATGATATTAATAAGACATGTACGGTTTAGAAAGGGGAATTGCAATAGTAATAACATTGTCTATTTAGCTAAGTGTAATACATGCGCTGTATTTTACATAGGCAAAACAGAGAGACAACTGAAAAGATGTATTTACAAGCACCTATATAAAATAAAAGTTAAAGACACTAAAAATGCTCTATTTAGGCATATAAATAAATATGGTGATACACATATGTTCAAATCTGCTATTATTGATCAAATATTTATATCAGCTAGAGGGGGTAATTATAAAGCACAGTTATGTAAAAGGGAATTATTTTGGCAAATTGCAACTAATGCCACAAAATTCCCTGGTATTAATGATTTTATTTCTATTAAATCAGTATTACAACTTAAGTAATTTATCAGCTGAGACCATTCATATGTAACACTTGTTTTTAATTTTTAATTTTTAGCTTTAATAATTTATGCATATATTTATATATTTATATTTATATTTTTATATATGAGGTTTTAATAATGTTTATATGCAGTGTGAGTATATACTATGCATTGTCACTTTAAATGAGTACTTTCAGTGGTTCTTTTTGGCGCCAAAACGTTTTTAAATTTGCCAGTAATACACAGTAATGGTGTTCTGGTGAAGTCTGTATTCACAGATGAAAGCGCTTAACCATTATTCTTGTGTTTGTTTGTTATTGGAATAAATCGTGCTTTACTTGACCGGGTTCAGTTTCACTCGTATTGATTTACATAGCTGAGACAGTTCCGTCTCACTTGTTGTTATTTCTACAGTTGGTTTTGGCTTTTTGGGATACCTCCATCAACAAACCTTAGGTGTATTATTCTATCAGACGCCACCAGCAAGAATAATTTTTTGCTTTCTGGGATCAATGGCAGCTTCTATAATGTACCTCTAGCCAGATACTATATGCACATACTTCAATGGACTCTAGCCTTTCTATGGTTAATCAGGAAACACCCTGTGTCTTTTCAAGTGTCATTGATGAGGATTTGCAGAACACACAGTGGTGGCTAGAGTCTTCTCATGTACTTCAGGGATGACCCTTTGTTTTCTATTCTCCCCAAGCTATAGTGACCATGCATGCTTCTCACCTGTGGTGGTGGTGGGGGGCATTACTTGGGAAAGACTGTCCAAGGCATGTGGTCCCAATCAGAGGCCGGTCTACATGTCAGTGTTATGTAGATTAAAGCAGTTCTCCTAACAATGCAGGCCCTTCAGGACTCTCTTCCTTTCGGTGTGATATCTGTCCAGACAGACAACATGGCAGTGGTTTGGCACATCAGCAAACAGTAAGGAACCAGATCCTGTCTGTTGTGTTGAGAGACAATAAAAGTGTGGCAACGGGTAATATCTTATCCCTGCTTTTTGATAGTAACACGCATTCTGGTTAAATCCAGTACTCTAGTGGACAAGTTGAGCAGGCTGCTCCTATTCCCTCATGACAACCCCATGACAACGGAGCAGATTTTCAGGTAATGGGGACAACATTGCTGAATCTCTTTGCCTCTCCCCACAACATCAAATGTAACACATTCTTTGCTTTAATTGAAAATAGATAAAACGAGGCAGCAAGCACAGCCAATGGTAAAAGCAACAAAACAAAGTTTTAATGAAGTAAGTGCTTTCACGTCTCCAGCTATGTTTCCTGTTCCTAAAGCACGTAATTATCTCACACTAAATATTCAAATTAGGTGCTCTCCCAAGATCTTAAAGCAACAACATGCTGAAAATAGCTGCATAATAGCTAACCATAAAAATATAAATATATATGACCAACTAAAAGAGTCCGTATATCTATAAACAATATTATAAATTAAACAAAGCATATAAATAATAAAAAAATGCATTTCATTTCACTGGGAAGCATAACATAAAAACATATATGAGAATGAAAAAAAATCATGTATCAAGAAGTGCTAAAAATATGTGCTAAAATGTATAGCTAAACATGAACAATTTAAAATAGTTGGGATACTTCTATCTAAAATACATATATCCACTCATTCAAGAAAGAGAAAAGCTGGCCTTAAAACAGAAATCCAACTTAATACAGCTACAGACCTACTAACTGCTTTAGGGGTCTGTCTAGCAAAAATGGCTTTAATATTACTTTCTCATTTAGCCCAAACCCCTTATCGGCTTGCATCCTAATGATCCATTTAGTTTCTCTTTTTTCAGTTAAGATCTTTATATTGTCTAATCAGTCATTATGATGAATGAGTTCTGAAACCAAGAATAAAAATCTATGTGTTGATCCATGGTTAAGTACATCTTGGGCTAAGGCATTCCCTTCATCCTCATTGTTTACTGCATATATGTGTTCTCTTACTCTCTGTCTCATAGTACAATTTGTCTTTCCTATGTAGAAGGCGGGACATTTTGTGCATGAGGCTAAGTATGCTACACCTCTTGTTTTACAGTCAGCATAGTGCCTGAACTCATATGTTACATTGGTGGTAGGATGAATAAACTTATTATTATTACACATGTATGAGCAATGGTTGCAGTTCCTACAGCTAAAAGTGCCTTGCCGTTGTGATCCTATTCGTTTGACACGACTGCTCACATCATTATAACAGAGAAGTCTCTTCAGAGACTTGCTGTTTTTGTATGAAAAGGTAGGATGAGTGCCTACTATATCCCTCAGCTTCTTATCTGCAGTAAGTATTTGCCAATTTTTATTGAGGATGCTAAGAAGTGTTTTATTGTTTGTAGCATATGGAATTATCATCCTACATTTCTGAGTAGCATCAAGTTCAGCAGCTGGAGGGTCAGTAGATCTCTCCTTTCTATTTCAAAAATAGAGTCTTCCCTTATTCGTCTTATCTATGAAGCTAGATTTACTTAGTTGTTCACATTCATGTGATTTATAGCCTCTAGCTGTAAACTCTTCCTGCAGGTTGGCTAATGCCATTTCACAGCTTGCCTCTGAGCTGGTTAGTCTAGATACTCTAAGTCCTTGACTTTGTAAGATATTCTTATACACACACATATATATATATATATATATATATATATATACTTGGAATGCGTACTTTGTCTATATAGAAGATTGTTTCTTCTACAACCTTTTCTACACATTTCTGTGTGAACCTGTTCACCATTCTTACAAACATACACATCTAAGAACTCAATCACTTCATTTGACCATTTACCTATGAACTTCAGGAAATGTGTCATCGAATTAATATATTCTAAAAACTGTGTTCACTCTCAGAGCCATTCCAAGCAAGAAAAACATCATCTACAAATCTTTTGTATCTATCATTATTGAGAACAAACTCCTTCTCCCAATGTGCCATCACTAAATTTGCATAGGAGTTAGCACATTGGGTACCGATGGCTACTTCATTAGTCTGCAAGAAATAATTACCATTGAAAGAGAAGACATTATTGGTCAGGATCAAATCCAACAATAAACAATATAACTGGATTTTTGTCTGTAGGAACGCCATTTTGCCTGAGAAACTGTCTAATAAAGTCTATGCCTTCCTCATTGGGTATCATGTTGAACAATGATGTTACTTTTAGGGTTAAAAAAACAACATTATGATCAAAAATTATCAGAGAAAACATAATCAGACAGGGTGCAAAGGAAATCTTGTGTGTCTCTAATAACGGTGGATGTTCTATCAACCAAGCATCTCAATTGTTTCTCCATAAAAATGGATAATGGCTCAATCAGCCAACCTTTACTTGACACAAATTGGCCTGAGTGGTGGATTACAATGATCATTGTGTATTTTGGCGAGACCCATAATGCTAGGGATAGATGGGGTTTTGAACAAAAAATATTTATAAATCTCTGGACTAATCATGTTAGACATCAACAACTCATATAAAATGGTATGCACATCACATACTATTCTATTTAAATGTTCAATGTTCAATTTAGCATATATATTCTCATCATTCAACATATCATCCATTTTTCTAACATAATCTGTAGTATTCATCACTACTGTAGCCCTGCCTTTATCAGCTGGGCGAATGGTGATGTTCCCATTACTTCTTAAAGTTTGTAAAGCTCTATGCTCATTGAATGTCAAGTTATAGAAATCCCAATTCCTTTTTGCTGAACTATTAAGATTAATTATATCACTCTCACAAGCCTTCTTGAAGGCTTCTAAAAGTGGATATAAAGTAGGTGAAAAAGAAGTAGACATTATTGTCACTATTGCCAAATAGTAAACAAAGCATTGCATTCCTACAGAACATCTATATCAATAATGCAGTCTACATCATCAGTTTTTAGTGAGGGAATGAATGACAAACCTCTTTCTATGAAACTAATCTCATCAGCTCCCAAACATAGTCTGAAATATTCACAATTAATCCAAGGGAAGTCTTTTCCATGCCTTCTTGATTTGTGTTTTGTTATCCAGAGTTTACTCTGAGTCTATTCATCTTTTCCTTCCCCTGCTTTGCGAGTGTTGCAGTAGCGGTTGCTGTTTTATTGGCAACAGAAAAAACAGAAAAGCAGATTTCTCAGTGTGTTGGACTGCTTCTTTCACTTTTCTTCTAATATCAGGCTCTTGCAGATCAGCAGTTGATGTAGTGGGGCATTCTGCAGGTATGTTGGTCACGCCTTCATTCGTAGGAATGTCTTCCGATTTGTATCTGTGCTGCTGTTCCAGTTTTAATAGAGGGATTCCTTGGCCAGGCAAAGACCTCCCCTTTTCTAAAGTCCGTAAAGTCTCTGTGCAGTTTCTTCTTTTTCTGAAAGTGAAGTGTCTGCTCGAATGCAGAGACATTTGCTGTCAATTCTTCAGTGAAAGCATTGAGTCTAATAAGTGACATTGCGGCATTCATTTTGTCCTGTAGACCTGTGACCGCAGTCTTTAGTTTGTTCTCTAAAACAACATATTGTTCAATTAGAAGCCTCATGTACCCAAAACTAGTCTCTAAGTTGAGTTTCTGTCATTTACATAGCAGATCAGGAAATGTAGTGCCATAGGAAGGCATTTTTAAGACTTGTAAGCCTCTGGGTACTATTTTAAAACTGAGGCAAACTTCCATGTGTCTACACTGCCACTGGATATGTTTTAGTTGCAGGATTTTATTTTCAGTTTCACATTTCAGTAACAAAACCTTTTCAGAATCATTAAAAGTGGATTATCATCTGCAAAAAGTAGCTTATGTAAGGCATTTGTCTTACCAGCTACTCCCCTTAGAACTGGGTTGTATTCAAGTTCAACTTCTAATCCTTCAGCCATGCTCCACCAACTCCAAGAACACAAAAAATGTACAAATAAAAAGAAAGAGTTGGTGAATGAAGCTCCTCTTAATAAGTAGAACTGACTGAAAATAGATAAAAAGAGGCAGCAAACACAGCCAATGGTAAAAGCAACAAAACAAAGCTTTAATGAAGTAAGCGCTTTCACGTCTCCAACGATGCTTCCTCAGACTTTCAATAAAACATTGCAATGAAGAATGCATTTTATACCCTCATAAAGCACTTATTGCCTTTTGATCCTATTCGTTTGACATGACTGCTTGCATCATTATAACAGAGAAATCTCTTCAGAGATTTGCTGTTTTTATATGAAAAGCTAGGATGAGTGGCTACTATATCCCTCTGCTTCTCATCTGCAGTGAGTATTTGCCAATTTCTTATATATTAGTTTTTATGGTATGCTTCCCAATGAAATGAAATGCATTTTTTATTATTGTATATGCTTTGTTGATTTTATAATATTATTTATAGGTATATGGACTCTTAGTTAGTCATATATATTTATATTTTTATGGTTAGCTAACTGCAGCTATTTTCAGCATGTTGCTGCTTTAAGATCTTGGTAGAGCACCTAATTTGAATATTTAATGTGAACTTTTTAAGTGCTGTATGAGAGTATAAAATGCATTCTTCATTGCAATGTTTTACTGAGTGTCTGAGGAAGCATCATTGGAGACGTGAAAGTGCTTACGTCATTAATGCTTTGTTTTGTAGCTTTTACCGTTGGCCATGTTTGCTGCCTCTTTTTATCTATTTTCAGTCAGTTCCACTTATTAAGAGAAGCTTCATTCACAACTAAATATAAAATGAGTTATGTATATGTATATCTATATATATATATATATATATATATAGATATAGATATATATATATATATAGATATATACACATAAACATATATATGTGTGTATATATATATATATATATATATATATATATATATATGGTAGCGTTGTCGCCTCACAGTAAGACGTTGTCCTGTTC
>NC_056735.1:151674991-151729991 GCF_019279795.1 Protopterus annectens | reverse complement strand
CAGACATTTTTGTCAGGTATGTGTTTCATAGAAATAAGTAAATGTGATATGTACTGTAGTAGGAAAGTATGTATTTTTGTGTTTGTGAATCTGTGTGGGTAAGGGGATATATTTAGTATATGTGATTAGGATTAGGTTAGGGATATATTTAGCATAGGTGTGTGTGTGTGTTGATTGTCTGAGCTGTTTGTGTAGTGTTAGTGTTATGGGAAGATTTTTTTTTAATTTAACATGCAGGTTAGGGGCAGGGTTAGGGTTAGGGTTGGCACGTATTTTTAAGGTGGAGCAGGGAAGGCATAACGATTTAACACAACCTTATGAAAAGTCTAGTGTCTGATTGTGGTAAGTTTTTCAAAAACGTTGCTCGACTTATCAATGGCTGCCTAATGAAAAGAGTGTAATTTTGTATTCCTATGTTAGAATTTCGAATAATTTCTTACAAAAAAAAACTGAAATTCACATTTGTGTAGCAGGAGGACATGTACTGGCTTACACTTGATATAGCTACCCCCTATAATAACATGAAGGACCATAATGGAATGGAGGCTGTTAAATTTTCCTGGGCAATATCCCTTTAGCAAACTACATTGTAGAGTTTACAAGCTTCTTTGTATGGAATATGTTTCTTCTTGATTAAATATTTTACCAATAAAAAGTACAGCCATGGGTGCCTCTCTTGCCTGTGCTAGTGTAGTATTGGCTTTGTCTGTATCCCAGCCACTCCAACACATCAGTATTGTTGTAAGCGTGCAGTAAAACATGTTGCATGTGCTGTAAATTTTGTAGTGCATGGTACAACAGACACAGATTAACCACAGCAGACAGAATAGACCTCACTAGAGGCACAGGTGCTGTGACTCATTTCCGGCACATTGCAAGGAGTGGGAGTGGAACAAATGGTGCAGCTCTGCTGACAGCTACCCAGCAACAAATATGGAGAAACTCCTCATCACCTTGCAGGACCACTCAGTGTTTTCACCTTGCTTATACCATTAGAGGTGCATACCAGTTAGTATGGAAAATACCGTTGGCAATTTCATATTCAGGACTGTTATGTTATTAATTATCTGCTACTGATTGCGTAGTACTGCAAAAATGGGCCAGCCACATGCATTGCAGGGACATAGACAAAAACATATTTGGATTGCTGACTGTGTGTCAGGTATGTGTAATTCGCTGACCAAAGTGATACAGGGCTAACGTTATTCACTCTATGATGTACACTCAGAACTTCAAGTCGGGCAAACCTAGCTAGATTTGGAAGTGATAGCACTGATGAAAAAGAGCTTGGCATCCTCATCCAGGCTAGAAGGGAGCACATGAGCACTGTTTTGGATAGTAAGTAATGTAGGCACACTAGAAATGCCTGTCCTGTGAGTATTAGTGATTGGTCATATGAGGGGAGCTAGTGGATGTTCTCCCTAAACTGAGGGGATATTATGATGTGGCACACCCATTCCTCTTATGCCTGCCTTAGAAATGTATTAAATGCTGCCTGCAAAAACACTGACCCTTAGCTTCAGTCCCCAAAAAAGGCAGAACATTTATTAATAAGAATTCCCTTCTTCTAATTTATTCTGCTAGGTGTTGACAGCGTGTAGGATTGTTCTGACACACTTCCTTCAGAAGGTAGGTCATGTCTGAAATTCTACAATTTTTAACCTGTCTCAGGTATCTAAACATACTTTAAAGAGTGTATGTTTATGCAGATATTGTGTTTAGGACCTCTACTTCTGCTACTGTTTTGAGAAGATTTGCCTGGGTACATACTCAAATGTTTTCTGATGAGGTAGAGTGTGAGATTTTAAACTTTAAATGAGGAGGTTCTGTTTGACCCTGCTGCTGCTCAGGTTATCACACAGTTTGATGACGCAGAACAATTGATTCAGGGAGTTACTAAGATTTTTCAAGCCCTACATTATAAATCTTACAAAGCCTCTGTTTTTTTTTTTTTTTTTGGTTAAGACAAAATAATCAAACCTGCCATCTTCTAGCTAACAAGGAACAAAAAAAGAGATGACAGGCAGGGAACAATAAAAAAGAGGGATCCTTTCAGAAAAGGTACAGACTATGCCTTCAGAACGGCTGTGCTAGAATCCCCCCCCTCCCCTCTTGTCCCTACATCTCTAAGTCTGCCCCATTTATTGACTCAGTCTTTCCCTTTGGCAACAGATTGTTTCACACTAATACTGGTTCAGGAGGGTTACAGCTGCCACGGAATGCACATACCTTCTTTCGTAGAATTTCCTCCCTATCTTCCAGTCTAGAATTTTTTCCCCAGTTTTTTCAACACAGGCTTACCTGATGAGTCATACTGAGTGCCTTTATACCAAAGGGAGGAAGACTTCTCCAGAATATTTCTGGCTTGAAAGAATAAAGCTCCCCTGGAGACCAGTTCTGCATCTTTCTTTTCTCAACTAGTTTGTGAAAGTACCAAAATTTAAAATGTTGACCCTTCAGGGTCTGTTACCAGACATTCCTCTTCTGAGTTTTATGGTACCATAAGACCTAAAAGGTGCGTATCATTCGATTCCTAAAGCCACAGTCTTCAAAACAATTCTCAGATTCTGTGCATGGGTCACATTTATCATTTCTCTGCATTGCCCTTTGAGTTAGCTACATCTCCTAGAGTGTTTACAAAATGTCTAGCTCCAGAGATAGCCCATTGCAGATTGCAAAGCATACGCATTTTTCATTATTAGATGACTTAGCAATCTTTGCAAAGTGTTTTGTCAGTTGTCAGGAGTCGTTAACATGGGTTTCTTCACTTCTTACCAATCTGGACATCCAGATGAAAGTTAAAAAAATCATTCTTGACTCTGACATACAGGATTGTGCTTTTATACTGCCTTCTATAGCCATCTCTGTAAATGGATTCATAACACAGGAAAGGATTTTGTGTTTGATGTGTTTTGTGACGATTTTGTGTCTGGAAGCCTTTCTGCCTGAGTCTTCAGGGTGACTATCTCAGGATTCTTGGGTTCATGGCTTCTGTGATTCCCATGATTCCTATTTGCAGGTTATACATACAACAAATTAAATGTTTACATATAAAATGTGGACCTAACATTCTCATCCTCTGGGATTTTCAGATTCCAGTTTGGGGCTTTATCTAGAAAGCACTGCTTTGGTGGATGCAGTAATACACCTCACTTTTTCTTGGGGAGCAGTTTCTGTGGGGTAATAATGCAAGACCTGTGGGACTTTTCAGATAGACCAAAGCACATAAAAGTCAAAGAGATGTTAGCTGTGATCCATGTTATAGTCTCTCTTTATGACCTGTGGTTCCTGTGATCATTATAGCTGGTTACAGACAGCACCATAGTGATATGGTGCATAGACAGGGGGACACCAGGTCCCACCCCATGTGCAGGCCGGCAGTTATGGCTTGTGATGTAGCCCTGCAGTATTGTATAACCCTCCAAACATCTTCCATACTGTCAGAGCAAAATGTAGTGACAGACAAGCTGAACATGACCAGGACAGACACTCTTGCATGGAAATTGAAAGTGGCTGAGTGATCCAGGAATGGGTCAAGTTGTAGGGAACATTTCAGACAGATCTGTTTGTCTTCTATCAAAACTGACAACTAAGTAAATTCTACACCAGGACTCATTTCAGACAGTCCTGGAAAACAAATGCATTTTCATTCCCATGGTCTGGAATGTTCCTTTGTGCATTTCCAACCTTTCCACTTCATTATGAAGATTGAAAGGTTCTCTCCAAAAATGTATTGTGATAATTTCCATATGGCTCAGGCAACATTGGTTCTTCCTTCTTATGGAATTAGCCAGGGGCAATCATCACAAGTATCTTCACAGATTGAATCTACTCACACAAAACGAGGGGAGTATGATCTACTCCAATTTTAAATGACTTTAACTGATGTCCTGGATAATTAAATTCTAATAACTTTTAGTCACATTTTTTCTTGAGAATGTGTAACATACTAAAGGAGATAACAGATTCTGCTACTAGGAAATCATATGTTAACCAGTTGAAAAGATGTTCTAGTTGGTGTCTCACCTATAATGAGGGCCCTATTTGGAATTATTACCTCTGGTGTTCAAACATTTGTGTGAATTTCTCTCCAATGGCCTGTTTATTCCTTTGGGAAGGGGTATTTATCAGCCATTTCAGCATGTCTGCCTCTAGATTCTCCTCTTCATTTCAGAATTTGTTCAAGCTGTTCTGCAATTTTTTTTATGTTGATATGTAAGGTCACCTTTTATTCGGATAACACTTAATTGGTATCTTTACTTTTTTCTGGGAAAATTATTTCTGTCGATATTTGAACCACCTATGCTGACTGTTTTTGGTTCATTTTTTTGGTAGACTAACTGGTTTATTGACCTGATATCGGCAAGAGAATATCTCGGTTGCAGCCATTCATGAGGAGTACACCCTTTTGCTTTCATTTATATAGAATTATCTGTAGGAAAAAATCTCCCATATGTGCTTCCACTTTTGGAGTGCAGCTTGAATCTAGCCATCTATCTTCTTCATTTCTTTCAGAATGTGAATGACAGGGAGAATAGTTTTATATACTCTGGTCATGTTTTTGCAACTTATGTGTTATCTTGTCAGTACTAGGTCCTTTAGGAAAGGTATACAGCTGTGGAATTCCTAGAAAGGGACTGGAAATAGACAACCTGTGTCAATCCAGACAATTTCAGTTGTTTTTTATTTACTATACCTTTTCCTGCTATTGTGACCATGGTAAATCTTTTGTAGGCATGGTTAAGGCACATTCTAGTACAGCCTTATTTTCTGTGATGGCATATTGGAAAGTGGTGCACTCCAGATGCATTCTAGAGGCAAAGTGGTCCTCTGTCCATTCTTTTACAAAACATTACAAACTGTAGAGTCCTTTTCCAGGTCCAAGACTGGCTTTGCCTAAACCATTCTCCATGGGGCACTGGGATCCTTATCCTTCCTCCTCCCAGGTTAGATAGGCTTTGGTACTCAACCCATAAAGCCTAAAGGCTACAGCAGCAGCAGTTAAAATTATTAACATAGTTCAGTTGCGTAAGATGCACTTGCCATAACAGTAGACGTTTGAATTTCTTATTGATGCAGTAGCTGCACACACCCACTATCCCCCAACTTCTGTATATAGTTAGTTATTAGGATATAAAGTTATTTCCTACTGTCATATTTTTCAAAGGTTAAGGATGATATGCTCTTCTATCTACATGGAGAAGAAAGTCCTGAAGATTCCTCTTGGCTGTCCAGTCAGCAGTCAGAGTGAAGGTCTGGGAGGGAACCAGAACTTTGTGAAGTTGACTGGTTGTTGTTTTCCTTGGCAGGAAAAGACTCATCTAGCCAAAAGGCTACTGCAGCAGTGAGGAACTTGATCATCTATTGTCACAGCAAAGGCAGCTTACTCAACTGTACTTTGTACAAGTCACTAACAAGAAGGGTAAACAGCAAGCTGCTTGTTATCATATTCCTGGTGTTTAATAAGGCATCTGACACTGCTACATATGGTAGCTCGAACACAAAGCTTGGAGCAGTGTCATATGGAGGAAAAGTTAGAGAATTAATTGGGATCTGGTTAGTGTATTGATCACTAAGAATACTAAGAGGGATAACTGTCCCATCTATGATAGTAATTAGTAAATGTCATGTGACTGGTGTTAGGGCCAGTATTATTTGGACAGTTCATATGTTATAAAAGCAAAGAGCCGTTATTATTTGGACAGTTCATATGTTATGAAAGCAACTTGGATAGACGAGAGCTCAATTAAAGTGAATGCATTTACTGATACTTCTAAAATGGGTGGATGTAAAGGCAGAGAAGGAAAAGGGGAAAAAGTGGCAACATGAACTGGATGAGTTGCATTATGTCAGAAGGAATGGCAGTAATACATCAGTGTCATTCTTAGGAGATTTCTAGACTAACCGCAAAAGAGCCTTTACAAGTCTAGCCGATATAGCCTGGTTTTACCCAGTATATGTCCCCTAGGGGCAGGAGGATGGCATTGGTTTGTGCCTATGCCTTGAGTATTTTACAGATTTTACCAATTGTCTCTGTCCATAATGGACATAGGTGTAATCAGCAATGATCCAGACTGGTCTTTAAGAGGGCCAGGGAAGGCCTCTGCTTTACGTAAATAGGAAACCTATTCTAAAGAAGAGGCAATCTCTGGAACATGTACCTGTCTCTCTGACATGTTCTATTTGATTTGGTGACTAAGTTTAGATCCCTAGAATGGGTGAACCTCATACAGTTTATCTTGCAGATATGTAGCAGCTCCATCAAGGGCTGGATTTGTGAGCACCTTGTAGGTCAGGCATAGATTACCTGTTAATGGTTGATAGGAGACAAAGTAAAGGGAAAGGCCTTTCAGTCTATCCACACAGGACATGTTGTTAACACCATTAACACCCTGTATTTTCTTAGTGAGGAACGTCTGAGGTCACTCCAGCTGTTGTAAGTCCCTAGTCAGCTACATTCCAAATGGTGCATTGTACTCGATTATTGGTCTAATGAGGGCTACGTACAATGGGACTAAATTCTCCCTGGATCTGGATGCCATACTTTTACTTATAAGTTTAGCTACATAGAATGACTTCCTCACCACTGTGGACACATGGCGGTCAAAGTTCAGGCTACTGTCTAGATGTGTATCTAGATCCTTTGCTTCTGAGTCTATTTTAGGGGTGTGTTAATGTTGTAGTCAACAAGGGTATTTGATTTCCCAAAGGGTACGATAATGCATTTATTTGCATTTAGTTCCCCACTGTGGTTCTGACACCAATCATTTGCTTGATTTAGACCCTCCTGAAGGATATCTACATCATTGGGAGATTCAGTGATTGCCCCTAGCTTGCAGTAATCTGCAAACTTTGTCATCCAAATATCTTCCACATTGGCCTTGATGACCGAGAAATATATTCCGAACAGGAGTGGCCTCAGCACTGAGCCCTGTGGCACATCATTCGTAACTGGCCTGTTGCGGGAACTTGAATCACCCACTTTAACCACATGTGTTCTGTCTTTGAGCCAACTGGCTATCCATCTGGTGATGCAGGGATTTATGCACAGCTTTGTGAACTTACTTATAACATCTGAATAAGGAATTGTGTTAAATGCCTTGGCCAGACTGAGGTAGGTGGTATGCACAGTTTTGTGAACTTACTTATAACACCTGAATAAGGAATTGTGTTAAATGCCTTGGCCAGGTTGAGGTAGGTGGTATGCACTGTTTTGTGAACTTACTTATAACACCTGAATAAGGAATTGTGTTAAATGCCTTGGCCAGGTTGAGGTAGGTGGTATGCACTGTTTTGCTCTCATCCATGGCCTTAATGACTTTCTCAAAGAAGTCACCAGATATAGTATGCATGACCTGCCCATGACGAAGCTGAATTGGGTTAGGTCTAGTGTTCGGAGGTTTCCTATGTCTTTATTTATCAAGTCCATGATCATGCTTTCCATGACCTTATAAACAAGACAAGTCAAGCTTATACGTCTTTAATTTCCTGGGTCAGTTGACAGACCTTCCTTATGCAGAGGGATGATCGTAGCTGTTCTCCACTCTGTCTGACCAAAATCAGTCTTTCATGTTCAGTGGGTGAACAGAACGTATGATAGGTGTTATAGCCATGCACTACAGGAGTACTTTCCATCATTTTAAACCATGTTTCAGTAACTGCACAGACTTCACCATTCTCCAGGGTGAGGAGAGCTTCAAGGGAGTGCAGTTTGTTGTTGAAACTCCTAGCATTGTTCAGTAACACCTTTAGCTTGTCCTGAGTAACTTTTAGTATGTTGGAAGGTTTATCTGTTTGGTAATGCCTAAAAAAGGCAATATAGGAATGGATAATGTTTTTGTCAATACCTGAAAGCCTAGAGGTTACAGGTGGAAACTATCCCTGGCAAAGCAGGGTGGTCTGTCGAGCATGCCCTTCCAGGCTGACAAATATTGAACCCCTTTGGAATGACACCAGTAGCTAAGCCAGTTGTTAAAGTTGATCATTTTCTGTCTGTATTGTAGCTTCATCCGTGGAGATGGTAGAATGCTGCTCAATGTTAGGCTCATACCTGCCTAGGACACATATTCTGAGAGTTCAATCATGTCTGTCTCTTCATATAGGGCAGGGAGATACATCTCAGGTCATTTATGTCCACATGGACTATGACTGAGTTGCACTAGTACTTAGGGCTGAGTCACCTGAGTGTTTGTGTGATTTGCCGGATCCTGACCCCAGACATGCAGCTAAGTGTAGCCTTCTCTTTATCCAGCCTTGTAAAGGGGACATTGGTGTGTCTCACAATGGAGTCCCCTATGACCGTAATTTTGGGTTGTGAAATGCTTTGCCTTATGGATTTGGTAGTTTAGACACAATGAGATGTGGCTTTACGTGCTGTGCTGATAAGTGTCTTGTTTGTGCATGTGGAGTTTCTGTGGACTGCACCTGAGTGGCCTTTGAAGCAAGGTAGGCTACTTGTGAACACCTCAGCATATTTAGATGTATGTGTATGGTCCTTGGTGGGTGTGGTGAGTGATGTGTGTGAGTCTCTGACAACCTGTTTCTTGCATTTTGTGTTTGTATGTGATAGTCTGGCCTTCAGTGACAATGTGTAAGTACATCTCTCACATACTGTATTTGTCTGTTGGAGAATTACGTGGTTGTCAGTGTACATGAGTCAATTGCTACATTGCCTGAAGATGCCCACCAAGATAGAAACAGAGATGATAGGAAAGTGCTCATCAATGGTTGCTAGTCTTACTATACTTGCAAGGGATAGGAGGGGTGGGTGCTTATAACCGAGGGGGGATAAGCTTATTCTTCCAATAGAACAGGGTGGATTGGAATTAACCAATTTGAAGGGGTATTTCAGTGCCACACAGTCAAGGCTCCTATACACAGTACAAGCAGAAAAGTATAATTCACAGTGGGAAGGGATGATGTTGATACAGGGGGAAGCTCAATAAACAAGGAGAGACCGGGATTTTAGTTGCAGGCCTTTAAGGAGAATAACAATAATCATACAGAATATTATATCCATAAAGTAGCAGAAAGGATTCTAAGAACTAATCCAACATGGTAATGGAGAAAGGATATTCTGCTTATAGGGATGACTGCAATTAGGGATACAGACAATAGGGGGCTGAAATTTATTGGAGGAAAACTGGCAAAGGAACCAAGGTATTGAAAGCAAATAACTCGAGAGGGAAAGATGATGGAATGGGAAGATGCCAAGAATTTATTTAGACTGCAGGATAGAGATTGACTTTCCTAGCAAGGATTGATATAAGAGTATAGACAAAGAGAAGAAGTCTTCTTCTTTCGGCTTTTCCCAGTTAGGGGTCGCCACAGCGGATCACTGTCCGCTCATGATTTGCAGTGGACTTTTACGGTGTTGAGTTGCCAGCCCGGCGCCCAACCTTCCACAGAAGGCACACACATGCACGCACTCACACCTAGGGCCAATTTACTGTGTCCAATCCACCTACAGCATAGCATGTCTTTGGAATGTGGGAGGAAACCGGAGCACCCGGAGGAAACCCACGTGACCACAGGGAGGACATGCAGATTCTGTACAGAAGGCACCCCAGTCGAGGATTGAACCAGAGAACCTCTTGCTGTGAGGCGACAACGCTAACTGCTGCACCACATTGGCCGCCCAAAAGAAAGAAATAGTGGGTCCTAAATGAAAGACCAGCACTGGTAGAATTTTTAGTAGAATCTAGAACAGAATCTGCCATTAAAAAAATAAATAATTAGTAAAATATATAAAATATTGCATGATAGCTAAGAATCAATCGGAGGAAGTTAGATAGGACTGGGAAGAAAGATTTGATAAGCAATCCTCAAAGAAACAATTGGGGATAAATGTTTATCTCCCAAATAAACAAAAAAATCCAGAAGATTTAGGAGTTTTGCTTGGAAATGTTTACATAGATATTTGTATACCTCAGATAGACTCCAGAGAATTTTTCCTCAGGTAGATAGCAAATGTTGGAGGTGTGAGGGGGAAGAAAGAGGTAATTTGGAACATATATTCTGGGAGTGCAGTGATTTGGCGGACTTTAAGGATTCTCTGTGGGGTGCACTGTCGGAGATGCTGGGTGACCATATTGGTGTGATGAGGGTGATCATTTTTCTGAGCTATAATACAGAATCGGAATTGCCTAGACATGGTAAGACTTTGCTGTCTCTAATTATGTGGCTGCCAAAAAGCAATTACTAGAAAATGGAAATCAAAATCTAAACCAACTATATTAGATGCAGTGAATATAGTAAGAGAGATAAAACAACTGGAATTGAGATCTCTGGAAAAAGGTAGGAACAAACTGCATAGGAAAAAATGAGAACTGTAGGAACAATACATGCAGTGGAGGAATGAGGTTTAAAAAAAGGCAAGACTTAAATGAGCTATGTCATGTTTGAATGAATACAATTGGATAGATTACAAGTGATGTATAATGTCTGCAACTGGGAGTCTGTCAGTATGGTTTGATGTAAAATTCTTGAAGCTAGGATTGTGTCAGTGTGGTTTGTTTTCATTTATATAAATGTATGCTTGCTTATGTCCTAAGTGATGGTTTAATAAAGATGTTTCTTGTTTAAAAAAATGGGCAAGAATTTAATAATTTATGTAATGTTGCTTAAGTTATATGATGTATAGCAATATAGGGGAAGCATAATGTTTGTTAATTTTAACTTGATAATACAGTTTGATTACATTCATACAAATGTAAATATGTCTATGTGACAAGTGATAATTCAGTAAAGATGTTTAAAAAAAGTGCAGACTTAGACTCTGTTAATGTAAAATGACTGGTTTGGAAACTAAGTGTTGAGAAACAACAAACAGCTGCCTGGAACTAACTTAATTTTTCAGTAGATACACTATAATTGGTACAGAAAAGCAAGCCTTACAGCAATTTGAACACAGCTTGAACTTTGAAAATAGTGTAGAAAAACAATTAAATATTACAGTAACCTTCATAGCAAATGAAAATAAACAATGCAAGTGCAAAAATTATACTTAGAATTGTTTTTTCTTTTGCCTCTGATGGCTACAGATGCTTGCAAAATCACTCAGAGTCTCTGGCGTCATCGCCAAATGATGAGTAGCTCTGGATAAATGAGTCAATGTAATGTTCTCTGTTTTTGGCAGGGTAGTATAGTTTGAGATGGTGGAGGACTGTATACACAGGGACAGCAGGGATATTAGACAGTGACAATGACAGATGCACAATCCTTTTTCAACTGAGAATGAAAGTGTGCCAAGGACAAGTCAAGATGCTCATTGTACTACAGGGGTGGGGTGTTCACCTCATGAAAGAGGAAAGGATGCTCATATTTTGCAGGCTATTAGTGGGTCATAATCTGGAATATTGTATGCAGCATTGCAGGCTGTTCTTAAAATTAAAAAAAAATGTTTTAGTTCTTGGGGTTTGGTCATCAGACAGAAGCTGGAAAAATTATTAGATTTAGATAGATTAGGTAAATGGAACACAGTGCAAAACTCTTATTTTATTCAGTCTGATACACAGAAAAAAGAATATCACCATCTTTTACGTTTATAAGTGAGGGAAATTTAATAGAACAATATTCTGTTGCTGTAAATGAGAAAGGGGAAGTAAAGGCAATCATTTACAAACTTCCCACTTATAAAGTTCAGTAAATAAGCCTTTACAGAGCATGTAGCAGCCATTTGGAATTATGTGCCAGAAGTTTTATTCTGTACAAGAAGTGCTAAGAGTGGATTTGATAAAGTGAAGATGAAGGGGTGTTTTGTGATAAAGAGATTGCTTTTTTGAATTGAGTGATTTGGGTTTAGGCACATCTAATAAGATGTAGTTGGATTTACACACAAGTTCGCGAATTGTGCTGGAGAGGGTGATTGATAAACCAATATGCAGACTAGTAAAAAGTAAGATGGGAGATGAGCTGTTTTTATTTATATCAGGAATCGAGATGCAGAATAACTGGCCTGATGTTTGCAGTGAGACAGACAGTTGAGAAGAAGCTAGAGATGAAAACGTCCAACTGGGCATTCCTAGACTTGGAGAAAGCATATAGGAAAGTCCCAAGAAAGCTGATTTGGGCAGTCTTTTGACAGTTTGAAATTCCAAAATTATTGGTAGAATTGATGCAGGCTATGTACAAGAACCCAGCAGCAGAAGTGCAAACAGTGTTTGCAATCACAAAGGAGTTCCCAGTGGGAGTGAGTAAGCATCAGGGTTCATCTTTTAGCCCATTGTTGTTCATAATGGTGTCTGACTATATTAGCAAACAGATCAGAAGGAACAGATCAACAAATATGCTGTATGCAGACATTGTAGCATTACAGCCAGATTCTGAGCAAGAGCTTCAGCAAATGATAGGGGAAGAGGAATAGACTGCAAAACTGAGGGCACATGGGATGAAACTGAGTGCAGATAAGGCAGTTGTAATGACAGCAAATGAAGAAGAAGAAGCTGAAAACGGAGATAGAAATCAAAATAGTGGAACAAGTAAAGAGCTTCATTTACCTGGGAGGGATGGCTGAGGAGAATGGAAGTCTGACTGAGAAGGTCAAAGCTAGAATCAGAGGAGCTGCAGCCATCTGGTACAGAGTGTCAAGAGTAGTATGTGACAGAAGAATGTCAAAGAAGCTGAAAAGTAAGGTGTACAGAACAGTGGGGTATTCAGTACTACTGCATGGTACAGAAACCTGGCTAGTTAAGGCAGAGTACATGAAGAACCTCGAAGTGATGGAGATGAACTGCCTGAGATGGGTTGTAGGATGCACACGGTGGGTCAGAGGAGGAAATTATGATAGCAGAGCAGAAGTCAGAGTAGCTCCAATTTCAGAGAAGGTTGAAGGGAACAGATTTTGGTGATTCAGGAAAGCAGAAGGCAATCTGATGAAGAATATTTGGGAAAGACATGAAGAAGTCAAGAAAAAATTATGGCATCCATTAAAGAGTTGATTGATTGTGTATAGAAGACCTGTAACAGTCAGGCATGACCATGGAAGAAGGTAGGAAATTGACAATGAATGAAGAAAGATAGCGACATATAGCGAGAAAGATAGTGACAATTAATATGATAGCGAGAAAGATAGCAACAGTTAATGTGATACTCCAATCCATGTAAAAAAATGGGAAAAGGGGGATTGATGATGACGATGACGATGTTGAAGAAAAATGTAAGTTATTCTCGTGGCACTTTTATATAGTTGCATTTATACATTCATTTATCTCTTTACATATTTATCTCAGAGCCCAGTGTTATACTGCTCACTATAACCAGAGATTGTGATATGTCAGGTATCACTTGTGTAGTGAGTAGTGGAAGAAAGAGACCTACTCGAAATGCTGGTAACTGATGTACAGATGTCATGGAAAGATAAAGCAATGTAACTAATTTAACTCATTCACAGCTTGTATACATTCCTTTGTTTAATCTCTTTTGATTTAAAAACAATTCATTCTTTGAAATAAGTAATTGCCAGACTAAGTATATTATCTCATTTTCTTTTTTTTCCAGACTGCAGAACAGAAGACCCTTGAAACTAGTCCAGACCGGAACAGTGAAGCTTCAGAGCATGTAACTGAACTAGCAGTCAAAAACAGAACCAAGAAAACATTCATTAGTCAACTGAATGTGAAAGTTAGTGAAGTTTCTTATTTTTAAGTGGTTAACATTTCTGCTGTTTGAAACGTGTAATTTATTGACATTTGCAAGTGACTTTAATGTTATAAAAAAGTGATGCGTTATATGAGAAGTGATACCCATTTGGAATACATCAACAGGCTGGCTTATTTTACAAGATGTTTATTATATTGAAAGTGTCTGTCATAGCTGTCTGATAGCACCTTTGTACTGCGATCCAGATCATACTTGAAAAATGATGTTTAATTCAATATGTGTTTCTCATAAGTAAATAAAAGTAAGTGGAGACAATGGCTCATGATGCTGTTTGTGTCTGCTTAATGTGGAAAGTTTGACATCCTCTCATCCTTCCTTAAGTCAGTGGCACTCTCTGTGCAAGTATGATCTCAGGATATACCACCCTGAGAATGCTAGCTGTGCAGGCAATGTTCTCTGGATATACCACCTTAAGAATGCTAGCTGTGCAGGCAATGTTCTCAGGATATACCACCCTGAGAATGCTAGCTGTTCAGGCAATGTTCTCAGGATATACCACCCTGAGAATGCCAGCTGTGCAGGCAGTGTTCTCAGGATATACCACCCTGAGAATGCTAGCTGTGCAAGCAACATTCTCAGGATATACCACCCTGAGAATGCTAGCTGTGCAGCCAATGTCCTCAAGATATACCACCCTGAGAATGCTAGCAGTGCAGGCAATGTTCTCAGGATATACTACCCTGAGAATGCTAGCTGTGCAGGCAATGTTCTCAAGATATACCACTCTGAGAATGCTAGCTGTGCGGGCAATGTTGTCAGGATATATTACCCTGAGAATGTTCGCAGGATATACCATCCTTAGAATGCTAGCTGTGCAGGCATCTTGTTTGTAATATGCCTCCTGTGCTAAGGTGTGCATAACTGACAGACTATATTGATCTTGGCTGTACTTAATAAGCCACATCTAGTAGCAGAACTAAGCAATTTAGATGTGTTAGTGAGTTATTGAACAAGTACAGTAACTGGCTTCTTTATTTTCTTAATTAAGCATGGTCTTTACATATTTAAACTGCTTTTCTGAAGCATCCCTTTGATACTGCTTAGTCAGGCTCCAGCACTCAGGCATTTCATACCTCACTACCAGAAATGCTGGTGCCACTTATGACTTAGGATGTTCAACCCACTGTCACTAGGTTTCACTTAATTCTTCAATATTATTGTGTGGAAGGTCACTTAAAATATCAGTAATATTGTAAATTAAGTACACTTTGTCATTGAATTTGCTTACTTGTTGGAATAGTGTATGAAAAGTTGTTTTGCCTGTTCCTATATGGCCCTTGTAATAAAGGACCACTTTTCTTTGTATCTACCAATTAGCTTTTAACTAATATAAGGGATACCTTAGCCTGACAATTCAGTAAAAGACAGAAGAAGGCTAGGACAGTAGAACAAAGAATTTAGAGGATCAAGAAAGGAACCTAAAATCTGAAGTAGTTTACTGCATTTGATCTTCAACTTGGGGTATCGGATCCGTAATGGATCCGAGCCGGCAACATCACAAGCATCTGCTCCGAGCTCCAAGCTCCTCCCCCTACTCATAATACACAAACACTACCTTCCAACCCTCAGATCTCTTTTGCCACGGCTTCCAACGCATCGTGATTCTTGAGCTCCAGGTTATGAGTAGCTGTTTTTGAAGTATTTCTTAGTGTTTAGTGTGTGCTGGTAGTGTAGGTTTCCTCCCTTCCTCCCCCTCGCTGGTGGGTCGAGTGTAGGGACTTTCCATTAGTTTTTATGTAGTTTTGTAGTTGTTAAGGCTCCCCCCCCTCAGATTTTTGTGTGCTTCTCTGAGTGCGTGGTGAGTGGAGTGTGTCTTCTAAAAATCCCTGTTTGTTTCTTGGGATTAGTATGGCTGATCTCCCTAAGCAAGTTTTTTAAAAGGTGTACTGAGTGTGGCCACAAACTGTCACCTGCTGACAGCCACACTCTTTGTGTTCTTTGTTTGGGTGCTGCCCATTTATCTACGGACTGCAATATTTGTGCCGGTTTTAACCCGCAAGCCCTTAAGAATTGTAGGGCTAAACTTATTATAAAGGGCCTGCTCCCTTCCATGGAGGCGGCCACCTCCACTTCTGCTTCTGTGACCGCCTCTCCTTCTACCCCACCCTTGCTTCTCCTCCCTCCCAGGCTGGGACTTATCTTCCTGCCTCTAAGCCTGTGGAAGGAGAGTGTAGAAAGGGCAGAGAGCAGGAGAGAGAGCATAGGATGGACAAGAGAAAGAGGTCCCCGGACATTTCAGCTCTGACTAGGCCTCCCACCAAACTTCAGTCTAGGCACTGACCCCGTTTCCTTGACGCCGGCAGCTGTCTGGAGTGTGTCGCATCCAACTAGTTCAGATCCGCTTGGTTCTCGGAGCCGGAGCCTGGGTGGAGCTTTTTCCATCAGCTCCAAACTTGTTGGGTCACAGCCATCTCCTCAGAGCTCTGTCTACTTTGGGCCCAACTCCGATTCCCGCGTCAGATCCAGGGAGTGCGGTTCCCTTAATGGTGTCCCAGGAAGCTCTCTCTCCTTCGGCGTTCGATGTTGTGGAAAGGGTTCTTTCCAATGGATTGAGGCCTCTGACTATATCTTCGGACTCCGCCCCGACTCCTTCAAATTTGTGTGTGAATCCCATCATTTTACCGCAGGGACAGCCCGTGCTTGAGGAGCCCCAGGCGGTTTCCCTTGAGGAATAACAAGTAGTTTGCGAGCCCCTTCTGGAAAGCCCCTCCGGAGAGGTTCCTCGCAAGCGTACATGCAAGAGGAGGCACTTGGATTCCTCTCAGGAGTCCCTTATGGAGGACACTGATTTGGATGATGGGGAAGGTTCCCCAGATCACCTCCTGAGGATGTCTCCTTTGGAGACATCATGGAAATCTTGCATCAGTGGGGAGGTAGGTCCACCCCAAAATCTTCCTCGGATGAATCGGTGTTCTTGGAGGCTTTCGGTACAGGCCCATCTACTTCCAGGGTGACCCCTTCCGCAGATCCATTTGTGGACTTGGCCACCTCACGGGCTTGGAAGGAACCGGACACTGTGGAACCAATCCCTAAATGCCTGGACAAAATACTGAGCCTCCCTGCAGACAGACAGGCTTGGAATAAAGGGTCCCCAGTAGACACTATGGTGGTATCAGCCACCACCAAGAAGGAACTAGCCCAGGAGAGTTCCTCAGTCCATCCTCCTGACCGTGAGTCTAGGATGATGGATTGTCTAGGGAAGGGGGTTTATGCATCAGCAACCTTTTCTATCAGGGCGCTGAACTATCTGGCCCATGTTACTCGACTATAGTGCGACCTGGTAAAGGAACTGGCTGAGTCTCCCCTAAAGTCCATGTTGCAGGAGGAAATCTTTCATCAGCGGGGAGGTTGGTCCACCCCGAAATCTTCCTCGGATGAATCGGTGTTCCTGGAGGCTTTCGGCACAGGCCCATCAAATTCCTGGGTGACCCCTTCCGCGGATCCATTCATGGACTTGGCCACCTCACGGGCTTGGAAGGAACCGGACACTGTGGAACCAATCCCTAAATGCCCAGACAAAATACTGAGCCCCCCTGCAGACAGACAGGCTTGGAATAAAGGGTCCCCGGTAGACGCTATGGTGGTAGCAGCTGCCACCAAGAAGGAACTAGCCCAGGAGAGTTCCTCAGTCCATCCTCCTGACCGTGAGTCTAGGATGATGGATCATCTAGGGAAGTGGGTTTATGCGCCATCAACCTTTTCTCTCAGGGTGCTGAACTATTTGGCCCATGTTACTCGACAATAGTGCGACCTGGTAAAGGAACTGGCTAAGTCTCCCCTACAGTTCATGTTGCAGGAGGACAGGGCTATGTTCTCCGTGAGGGTGGCTACCTTGACAGCGGTTTCAAATACATCTATGCAACTCCTATTACACGCGACCGAAGAAGCGCCTACGGTGGCTGGGTCCGGTGTGTGCGTGAGGCGTAATGCCTGTCTCAGATTGTATCAGTCCACGGAAACCTTCAAGGCGTCTTTTGCGTATGCCCCGTATGACGACTCTTCCTTCTTTGGTAAGACCGTCCGTGACACCTTGGTCCAGAGTGAGATAGATGGGAAGACACAGTCTGCCATCGGGATCTGCTTCTTGAACCCTCAAAGATCCTTTCCCAGAATCAGCGAGGGCAAAAGAAGATGTGGTTCCAGAAGTCTCTGTATTCCCTGAACACTCAGGGCCCTTCTTCCCCTAGAGGCAGAGGGGGACAGGACAGACGCTGGTCCAGAGGTAGAGGGCGTCCGAGGAATTTTGGGTCTCGAGAACCATTCTCGGACAGGCCTGTGCAGCAACCCTGAGGGGTTGCCCAACTGCTTTGCTCTGGAGGCAGTCAGGGTTCACCTGTTGTTGCACCTGGTGGCATGGGCATCCATGTCATCAGACTGTTGGGTGCTTCAGATAATTTCCAGAGGCTATTCAGTCCCATTTGTGGTTCCCCCTACACCTTACAAACACCTCCCAGATGTACCACCCACACAAAGGGAGGCTGCAGCGCTAGAGGTTTCCAGGCTGCTAAAGAAACTAGCCATTGAACCCGTCCCCCCAGATCACTCCAGATCAGGCATCTACTCCAGGTTATTTTTGGTGCCAAAAAAGACGGGGGACTTAAGGCCCATTCTGGACCTGTCTACTCTGAACCTGTCAGTTGCCAAAGAGAAGTTCCGGATGGTCATCTTACAGTCCATCCTGCCATACCTGCAAGAGAGCAACTGGATGTGCTTATTCAACCTCCAGGATGCCTACTATCACATAAAGATGCACAGACGCTCCAGGAAGTTTCTCCGCTTCCAGCTAGGAGCCAATCATTATCAGTTTCGTGCCCCACCCTTTGGTCTCACCACAGCTCCTAGGGTGTTCACCAAAGTGATGGCAGTCGTAGCGGCTCACCTGAGGCTTCAGGGAATTTAGATCTACCCTTACCTGGACGATTGGCTCTTACTACTCCCACCAAGAGTCTACTTTGTCGGACCAGAGACTATTTCCTATGTCCTGCACACTATCTAGGGATTGCACTCAACACAGTCAAATCTCTTCGGAACCCTTTTCAGGTTATAGAATACATAACAGCATGGATAGACACATTACAGACAAAAGTTTTCCTGACCTTGGAGAGAGTTTGAAACTTAAGGATGCATGTCACTTTCATTTACCAATCTCATCTTCCCTCAGCAGAGTCTGTTTTAAGGGCCCTAGGTTCTATGGCAGCGATGATAACACTTCTACCATGTGCTCGCTTACATATGCGAGTACTACAGTGGACTGTGGTGGCGCAATGGTCGTTGTTGGATATTCTGTTGTCGCATCCGATACACATAAGCAAAGTCTGCATGTCATCCCTTCAATGGTGGATGCAGTCTTCGGAAATCTTGGAAGTACGACCTTTTTGTTCCAGCCCCTGCCCAAGCCACAGTGACGATGGACGCCTCCCAGCTAGGGTGGTGGTGGGGCATTTTTCGGGAAGGACAGTCCAAGTCATGTGGTCCCCGATCAAGACCAGTTTGCATATAAATGTTCATGAGATGAGGGCAGTCCTTTTACCGTTGTAGACCCTTCATGCCATTCTGCCTTTGGGAACCATTGCAATCCAGTCAGACAACATGTCAGTGGTCTGGTATATCAACAAACAGGGAGGGACCAGATCTTTCCCCCTTTGTCGCGAGGCTATGAGAGTCTGGGAATGGGCGTTCTCCACCGGTCATTTTCTGTTAGCAATGCATATTCTGGGGAGGTCCAACATTCTGGTGGACAATCTAAGCCAGACTATTCTGATGCCTTACCAGTGGTCTCTGAATCCTTCAGTAGTGGAGCGGATCTTTCTAGAGTGGGGCCGGCCTTGCTGCGATCTCTTCACACCTCCTTCCAACGCAAAGTGCAGCGCGTTCTTTGCTCTGAACCCCCCACCGGGGGAGTCCCCCAGAGATGCTCTAGTCCATGTTTGGCCTCCTGGGCTTCTTTATGCTTATCCCCCTGTACCCCTTATTCCGAAGTTCCTACAGAAGGCTTGTCAACTGGGGAGCAAAGTGATCCTCATTGCCCCTTTTTGGCCTCGTTAAGTATGGTTTCCCTTCCTTTGGTCTTATCTTCTAGCTCCTCCTTGGATCTTGGATCCCATTCAGGATCTCATTTCTCACCCATCAAGGGTCCCTCATCCAAATTTGGATAGTATGATAAAAACAAAATCACCAACAAAAACCAAGTGTCCCAGCTGGAAAGTAGACAAAGAAGGTAATAAAGCACCAGTAGGACAGCCACGGTGATAAAAAACTTTTAATTGGAACATAAACCATAAAACAAGACAAGCGCTTTCAAGTATTAAGTATGCTTCATCCGATCTTCTAAAAACAAGTAAAAACCATCAGTTTAAATATACTGAAACAACCAGTCAGCAACCTACAATAATAAAAATCAATTAGAGTTTAAAAATACAGCATACAAAACTTAAGCTTTCTTCAGCCTGCGTCCCTTTATTACAGGCTTGATACAAACACTGTTATTTAGCCCTGGATGTTTATGTGCTTGAAGCCTCAGAATCCAGTGAAGTTCTTTTTGTTCAAGAAAATTATTGGTATCACCCCCTCTAACACTAGCATACACTGGTTTTAGGACTCTAAAAAGTAACCGCTGTTCTGGGAATATCATCACATGCTTGGCCAGGGCATTCATATCATTCTTTTTACGTATTTCATAGAGATGTTTGCTACTATGTCCCTTCAACCTCTGAGTGGTTTTACCCACATAGTAACAAATGCATGTGATACAAGTAGCCAAGTATACCAAATTACTGGTACTACAATCAGCATAAAACCTTGGTTCAAATCTGGGCAGGTGAATGTTTGTTGAGTACATAAAACATTACAAAACTTACATTTCCTACACACATAAGTACCTAATCTCCTACTTTCCATGCAGTATTTGTTTCTCACATCTTTACACAAAAGTTGTTTTAAATTGGCACTATTGCAAAATGTAAAGTGTGGAGTCTCACCTATAATCCTGGCTGTAGAATCATTGGTAACCAAGGGGACAATATTTCAAAATGATATTTTCTACCACCTTATTGTTACTGGTATAATTTGTGGTAAAAGAAAAATATTTCTTATTTCGTGTCTGTACATTATTGTTGGGTGGGGACACTGTTGTAACTTCAGACTGTACATTATTATCATATGTTGATATATTTCATTCAACTCTCTGTATCATGTCCGTCTTATAACCTCTGTCTAAAAACATGCTTTTTATTTTTTGCATCTCTGAATCAAGAGTTCTACTCCCTTTACATACTCCTTGAATCCACAGATATTTCTCTTTGCACCAATCCTTCTTTTCTCCCAAAAGTAGCATCTGAGGCATATATCAATCAAACTATCAATTTACCTGTTTTTTTTTTTCAAATTTTACAAACAAAATTGAAGACATGTTGCATTTGTTGGATGTTCATAGACAGTTGCGGTTCTGTTTGCAGAGGACCAAAACTTCATAAATCTGACCAGTTGTTTTTGTCCTTTTCTAAACCTTTTTTGGGTAAACCTATTTCCAAGGTGACTATTGCCAGATGGTTCTCTGTATGTATCCTTCTGATCTACAAGGATAAAGGTTTGTCTCCTGCAGGTCAGGTTAGAGCTCACTTGACATGGTCCATGTCTACATCTGCGGCTTTTTGGTCGAGAGTATCCTTAGACGACATTTGTTCTGTGGCTACTTGGTTCTCATCTCATACCTTTATTTCTCACTATAAATTGGATTTGATTTCTCGAAGGAGAGCATCCTTTGGTTCCGCAGTGCTCTGGAATATCCTTCCATGAGGGCCATCCAGGTGTTTAGTAGCTGGGGACTCTGTCCCACAGATTGAAGATCAAATGAAGTAAACTACTTCAGATAAAGAAGTTGTGTACTCACCATACCATTCCATCTGAGTACTTCTACTTCATTTGTCTTCAACCATCCCTCCCACCTTCCCCCTGGCCTTACCATATTCACAGCGTTCATAGCTGGCGTTTTGTGTGTGTAAGGTGTTTTGGATCGGGTTGTTAGTGTAGGGTGCAGCAAACTCGATCTGAGGGTTGGAAGGTAGTGGTGGTGTATTATGGGTAGGGGGAGGAGCTTGGAGCTTGGAGCAGATGCTTGTGAAGTTGCCGGCTTGTAGCCATTATGGATCCGATACCCACAGGTTGAAGACAAATGAAGTAGAACTACTCAGATGGAACATTATGGGGAGTACATAACTACTATTTTCACATACTTGCTGGAAATGCAAATAGTCAAAGATTTGATGAACAGGTACATATCCTGAAATTAATACTACTACTAATAGGTTCATAGGTTCATAGGCTAGTACTAGGCTAACTGCCCTAGCGAGCCATTTTAAGCCTAGCCAGTTATCCCCTGTGAGATTCAAACCCTGTACCTTGTGTTTGTAAGGCAAACACTTTAACCATTAGGCCACCCTCCTTACCGTGCGTGGGATAGCTGATTGGTCATTCATAAACCATCTACACATACTGCCATTTGCTTGTCCTAACTTAGGGATGATATTTTTAGAAGGTAAATTATGGTGTAGTGCACTGGGGAAAGAATCAAAGCTGGGTTAAGGGTTTGGAGGAAAATCTAGTATTGTGGGCAAGTTACAGCAATGGGTCAGTGATAAATTTCTTAGAGCTATAAACAATGGTCAAGAAAGAGGTAAAATTCAAAAGTAAGAGGAAATGCTATCATGACTGTGTAGGAATCACAGGTTAGTGATTAGGGCATAAGAGAAGACATACAAGATGCAGAAGAGAGGAGGTACTGTGGGGGAGGAGGCAAACTGCAAGGAAGCAGAAGAAGAACAATGAAGGGTGTGAGACAGTAACAAGTCTGTTCAAAAAACAAGTTGGCAGAAGGGGTTAAAAAGGGGAACAAAGTCTTTTTAGGCATATAGCAGACAGGAGGAAGAGATTGACAGACTTGGCAAGCTAAATAAAAGTGGGAGGGAGATCACAGAAGATATGACAATAAAACAGAGTTATTGAATGAATAAGTACTTTACCATAGACTTCACAAAGAAAAGGAAGGTAGGGTGTTATACTGTGAAACAATTAAGATGTAGGGAAGGAACTGTGGCTAGGCACCAAGATAGAGAGGGAGCAGAAAGTGGAGAGGGAATTGGTTGCTGTAATTGAGAATAAGGTACAAGAACCACACACACTGTCTCCAGGGTCCTCAGGAATCTACTTTTTGGCACTCCTTTCATTTTCTTCTTTGGCAGTCTTACCTCTCTGCCCCACATCCTTTGCGACATTTGCCAGCCTCTCCCATCACCTCAGACATGCTCTGGTATGTGCTGGGGCCAGAGTGGATTTTGAGAGTGTCCTGTGGGGTCTGGCCATTAACAATCACCCAGGAAATTTTTAGGTTATGATCTGCCTGCTTTCTTTCCCCACCCTCCCTTCCTTGCAACAGTGTTCAAGGGCCATTCCCCTCTTTGGACCATGTCTTCCCTCAGGGGACGTCGTCAAGCACCCTCACCCACCAGGACGGGCATGCCCATCTGTCCCTGCCAGCATCTCAGATGCCTGAAAGGTCATCATGAGCCTTGATAAGGTAGCGATGGATTCCATGTTAGAGGCCTTCAATAGATCACTGGCCAGTGCAGATGTGTTAGTAATGGGACCGTTATGCCAGATGACAGAAAAATTCCAGGGAACTATGGATCTATTAGCCTAACAGCAGTAACCGGGAAAGTCATGGACAGAATCCTAAAGAAAAGGCTTGCTGGTTTCCTAGAGGACAATAACAAAAACTGTTTGACAGTCAGTAGAAGCTGTCAGCTATGGTTCAGCTTTATGACTTTTATAGGAAGACTTGGTCACAGAAGTGTTAGTGTATGTAGGCTGCCGGGATTTCATGAAATCTTTTGATTCATTCTTGATCAGGTGACTACTAAAAAGCCTGTAGGAGCTGAGGGGGAGGGGTGAGACTGATGCAGAGAAACATGACTGCGGCAAGAGTGAAAGGTAGGACACACAAGATCGCAGTGTGAGTTATGATATTAATAATAAGAAAGTGATTAGTTGAGCATTGCTATGACTAGTTTTTGGTCCAGTAATCTTTAGTGTGCTTATTTCAGGCAAGGTTGGGGAAACGGAGAACACAATAAACCTCTCTTCTGAAAGCATAAAGATCGGTGAAGGGTAGGTGAAAATCCTGATAAAGAACTCAAAAAGGCTGATGAAATGGGAAAAAAATGAAAGTTGAAGGTTGGTGCACACAAATGTGAAATACTTTATCTGAGTTGTAGTTACCCTGTTGTGAAGTATCAGCCACAGAGAGTGAGCCTGAAAAGCCGTGGGTTAAACCACCCTGAACAATATGAAAGCACCATGGCAACACAAAATAGAATGCTGGTGTGTATCCTCAGGGAGTGATTATTCCAGAAACAAAAAGTAATACTGTAACTCTTCCAGGCGCTTGTCAAGGAAACCTTGTACACTGTTTGCAGTTCTGGAGGCCAGATAAGAATAGAGGCATTGGGGTACTCAATTGTGTCCAGAGAAACATCATCTGAAGGATGTGTAGAGTGTTGGAGAAAAATATGAGCAGAGAGTAGAGAATCTTGAGTCCTTCTCACTAGAGATCAGAAGAAATAAAGGGGTGTGATATATTGCTGCATAAGATCATGGAAATATGAAGAGTACAATTTGAACAAGAGAGGAGAGGAAGGGCATAAGTAGCAGATTTTAGGGTCCAACTAACCCATGTATTTGGCAAATTACTTCTTTATAGAAAGGACTGTGGACCCATTAGATGGACTCCCAGAATGGGTGGTGAAGACAGAATCCACAGAGTCAGTGAGTGAAAAGTTGAGACAAAAGGGATGCAGAATGTTAAATGCATTTATAGAGCAGATTCAATATGTTAATGATCTACTAAGAACCAGAACCTAGAATCCCAGACTGGATAAAATAACACCACCACAGAAATGGTACTGAAAATGTGTAACCACAAACTGAATTTATTAAATCCAACCATGTTATGTTTAGCACATTCCACAATACATTCATGCTCTTTCGTCCCCGGTACAACCTAGGGACTTCTTCAGAACAATGAAATAATTGATTAAGCCCGTTACACACAATATAAAATAAAATTTAGAAATACCTGATATTTTTGCACCAGTGTCCATTAACCTATCATTTATCAATTAATTGCACAACACCTAAAACAACAACTAAGACAGACAAGCAAGGAAAACCATTCTCATTGTTAAATAAACCAGTTGCTTAACATACTACCACAGGGAGGTGGTAAAGTAAAGGTGGTAAGGTAAAAATAAAAATAAATATGACCATTTATATCTAAAAGTAACTTAAATAATAAATATTTAAATATTCGGATGTATATTACATCAATAAATCAATAAATATCTAGCAAAATAGAAATCCGAAGTGGTCATATATACTGTAAAAATACTAAAAACATAAATTGCCAAATATTTATGAAAAAATTATAAAAAATCTTTTTCATCTATCTGTTCCTAATACATTAGTCACAAACAATATCAGTCTTTCATTTACATTGGACATAAAAGGAAAATCGTAAGACCATAGTAGGAATAATAGTAACATCCATTATCATTTAGCAGCTTTCATTTTTAATACAGAAATGATAGAGATCTTAAGTCATTATAAGGTTCCCTGGTGGGGTGGTTGCATCTAACTTAAGATGCCAATATAATTCTTTGTAATCTATTTGTTTTCCCATACTCAGTCTCTGGTGTCCTGTGGAATTTTATCTAATATGCCAAACAAAAAACTTTTAAAGTTACTGGAACTAGAGGAATGTCTATACAAGGCATTATTAGGGTCACCTTTATTGATATCATAAATGTGTTCATATATACGTTTTTTTGAACTGTCTCTATTTTACCTACATAAAATGCTGGACAGGTGTCACACAATGTTATGTACACCAATCCCTTACTGTTGCAATTTAAGGGTGATCCTATGTCTGTATGTATTGTTTAATTGAACTTCATCATCTTATGCTAGGTTAATGGTTGACTGTCTACAGACAAATGTAAACACCCCCAATGGCATCTTCCTAACTGGATCCTACAGCCCAATCATCTTGTGACATGGAAGGCACACTGTCATGGAATGTCTATCCAGGTAAATACTAGCTCACCTATTCATTTACTGAAATGGCTGCCTGCAGCTCTCACCTTTCTACAACTACTATTACTACTAGAACTACAACCACTGCAACTGCTACCACTACCACTACTACTATTACTAGTACCACTACCACCACTACTACTGTTACTACTACTACTACAATCACCAGTACTAGTACAACTACTACCAATACTATTACTTTTATTACTACTACTACTACATCTACCTAGTCATTAAATGGTTTATATTATCCATACAAAAGATAATCTGAATAAAACCTAGTGTTCAGACTAGTTACATTTCATGTGGTTGGTTAATACACATGGAAAGATTGTTGACAAGTTATCTCCAGTGGCGGCTCATCTTATTGGACTGCAGCCCCCCCCAGCTGAAAACATAAACTGTAAAAGGAAAATAAAAAAATAAACTGAAAAGGGAAAATAAAAAATAACACACCCGGAGCGGACTCTGCGCATGCGTGTGATCATTCCTGAAAGTTGCACGCATGCACAGAACTAATCCAGACTTTATTAAGAGCAGTCCGGATTAAATAGAATGTTACAAACTGCAGAAATACCCTGTAATCTATGCGGTTAGACCCGCACAAACTGGATGGGGACTGGACTGCAACGTACACAGGCTGGATATCCAGCCTGCTCTCACAGAAACATTGTTATCGCAAGAGCTAGCTAGGGTGAACATTGTCATCTCTGCAGCTAGCTAGGGTTAGCGGGAACATTATGGGACTTACTTGCAAGGCTGGGACTTATCCTTCAAGGAATGGAGCTGGGCAGTGGAACTTTCAACAGGTACACGGTGTGGGCAAGGCTGGGACATATCCTTCAAGGAATGGAGCTAGGCAGTGGAACTTTCAACAGGTACGTGTGTGTGTGTGTGTGTGTGTGTGTGTGTGTGTGTGTGTGTGTGTGTGTGTGTGTGTGTGTGTGTGTGTGTGTGTGTGTAGTGAAGTATCCGTTCAATAAACAGTCAACTGCTGCACATCACAGCATAAGACACAAAAGGAGTTCCTGAACATCCTTAGCCTACCACCACTGACTAAAATCTTTGTACTCCCTCTGCATTTATTGCCTTCAAACTAGGTAAGTTGCACATATCACCCTGCAGTTCCTCAATCACATTTTCAGATTCGGAAAGCGTGCTGAGCGCAGAAAGCCGGCCATTTATGAAGAATTTGTCGTGGAAGCGGGATAACTCGTTGTGGGATAAGTTAAGTATAGCAAGCTTCTGACACATACACAACTCTGCAGGTAAGGTTTGCAAATTATTACAGCTTGCATTTATAGCATTCAGTTCATTCAGGTTACCTAGCTCAGTCGGGAGACACTGCAGATGATTGTTAGAGACATCCAATACCTGGAGGTTTTGAAGCTGGCCTAAAGCCGCAGCTGGCAATGCAGTCAATTGGTTATGGCATAGGATTAGACTCTGTAGTTGCATAAGGCTTCCAATGTATGGCTGTAACCCCTGTAGACTATGACACTGATTCACTTCCAGGTAATTAAGTAGAGAAAGGCAATACAACTGTGGTGGCAAGTATCCTCCACCACCTCAGATTCGACTGTCAACCTTAGGATTCTGAAGTACCAGTTCCTGTCATTTATCCCACTCAGCTGTTTCTATTTCAACCCAGCACTGATCCTCCATAACTGCACATTTACCAAAAGCAGTCACAAATCAGCAAGAACTGGGGCTTTTTAAACTTCACTAAAAGAATACCTTCAAGGAAATGCTAAGTGAACTTAACTTCATGACAGTGGCTAATGGATAGACAGTCTTAACTCATTCTACACTAAACATTAAATAACCACTATATCGTGTATTGCTCAGACACAATATTTGTACATATTATATATAGTAGTATATATAAGTATTCTACCGGTCTTCATCTCTTTATACACTAAATTATTTGTGATGCATTTTATTCACATTTTAGTACATATAACTATAAATATACCCGTGTGTGTGTGTGTGTGTGTGTGTGTGTGTGTGTGTGTGTGTGTGTGTGTGTGTGTGTGTGTGTGTGTGAAAATGCCCCAGATAAATATACCTGGCAGCTAGAGAAACTCAGGCAACAGTAGTGGGTAGACTCAAATCTACAGGGTGCAGGTAGCAAGAGCCTGAATTCTCTACCCACCACCACTTGTGAAAACTGCCTCATATTTTTGTTTTGTTCTGTTTCTCATAAAATATGTGGTTTTCTAGATTTAATTCACTAAATAATGACAGGCATTTGAATTTCAGACTTCATATTCTTCAGAAAGTACATAGCAACACAAAACCTTTTATCATAGCAATTTTCTAAGTTTATAAGATCAATATTTGAAATGTGTCCCTATTTTTGGAGTTGTGTTCCCCCATTATTGGCTTTGTCCAGGTGTTTTGTGCTAAGAGGATGAGAGCTATGGTGAGAACTGAATTCACTAAATGATAGCTATTTAAGTTTCAGTCTTCCCATCTTTCAAGAAGCAGTTGATTTGGAAAAGTGGTATGTTGCTCTGACTGCATGCACAGAGTCCTGGGTTCAATACTTGGGAGTGAGCATGATAGTAATGCAATATTTTGTTCTAGCAACTTTCCAAAATTATACAAGCAATGTTTAAAATGTGTCCCTAGTGTTTGGGCTTTGTTTTTTTCCAGATTTCTTGTGCTGCAAAGTTGAAAGATACAGTTGAGTGTCAAGTGTATTTTACAAGGAGCTGAGAGCTTCTGGGGAAGATAAGTTTAGTGTTGCTTAGGCTGACTCTGCTTGTATTGTTAATAGCATAACAGGTAGTGTACTTGATTTTGATGCAGAAGGCTGTGGGTTCTACTCCCACAGTATGTAGATACATTGCTAATACTGTACTAATACTGTACTATGTTGTACTTTTAAAGGGGGTGGATGCTGCAGTCCTGAGAATGTCCTCTGGCGGAGATACCTAGTAACTATGAACCTGTTATCAGTTTGCCATCCATTCCCTATTGCAATATTACTAGCTTATCATTTTTAATGTAAAATAGGCAATTTATTCCTCAAGGGCAACAGGCACTTTATTTGTAGATGAAACAATGAAATATAACTGTTTGCTAGCAGCAACCTCTTCATTAGTTACAGATCTCTTTAATGTGGAATTGTTTAGATGACTTACTTCTGCAGAAATTGTGTATATTTACTGTTACTGGTGGATTGTAGAAGTTTGAGTAAATGCACATATTGTGCATATTTACTAATACTGGTTGATTGTAGAAGTTTGAGTAGACTTTTATGATGGCAATATTCTGAATTGGGCAGTTTTGTCATTATTGATGCATGCATTTTGTTTAATTGTTTACTGGAAAAATATTCAAAACAATAAATTTAAAACACCCTCTAACAACTGTACTGTATTATACAAGGAATATAATTTAATACAATCAGGAAGGTGTATCAAAGAACACATGTATGTTTCCTGTGCAAGGGGCCTATGATTTAAAAACAGACCAAAGTTAATCTTTATCTGCCACTGGCCAGATGTATTTTCTTTGAATGTGGGTTTCAATGCTGTTTCAATAAATGTGAGTTTCAAGGGTAGAGAAGCTTTAATACTAAGTCTGTTTTCATTGTGAGACTGCATTGCTTTGTTTAGCATGTCTATTAGTGTTTGTGCTGTAAAATGTAAAATAAAACTTTTAAATGAAATCCAAATCATCATAGAAGTAAAGCAGTATGCACATTATAGTGTTTATGGTAAATGGGGCGAAATAGCCAAATAATGGGACATTGGAATGGCTGCAGGGGGGCAGCCCCATTTGACCAAACTCAAAGACAGCCCCAGCTGAACTATACCTCTCAACTGTCCAGATTTTTGCAGAATGAATAGATTTTTTATTCTTATTTTTGGTTTGTTCCTCTTAAAATTTGTGGATTTCTGGAAAATCATTTAGGAATGAAGTCACTAAATGACAGACATTGAGTTTCAGACTTCATACCCTTCAGAAAAATGCATGCTAAAGCAAGACCTGTTATTCTGACAACTGTCTAAGTTTATACAAGTGCAATTTTTAGTACTGTTAGTTTGTTCCCCCAATATATTTGGCCTTGTCCAGATTTGCTGCGTTAAGAGGTTGAGAGGTACATGCAAACAAATTGCTTTATAGAATTAAGTATATCCAAACCTCTCAACTGTCTCCGATTTTGGCTCAAAGTGTTGCTCTCCCCCTAATAATCCCTGTGCAAAATGGCAAATTTGGAAGAAATCGTGGAGGGTTTACAATTAATAAGTAATTGTAATGATCAGAGTTATAGGTTACTTTTAATTTTAGAAATGCATGTAGATTCTCTTATTTTGTCAGCTGCTCAGGTTAACAGTACTAATATTAAAAAAGAGTCGCTTCTTTGACAGGCTCCCAGCTGTATTGTGTGGCTGTTTTATATTTTTGCATCACATTTTTGGTCCGTTTTTCATAAAATTGTGGTTTTCTGGCAAATCATTAAAGATTGAAGTTAGAAAACAATGACAGACATTTGAGTTTCAGATTTTATACCCTTCAGAAAATTCATACTAATGCAAGACCTACTATTCCATTATCTTTCTAAGTTTATAAGAGCAATATTTAAAATTGTCCTTGTTTTTGGGCCTTTGCCCCACTTCTATTTATGGTTTTGTCCAGATTTGTTGCTCTGAGGTTGAGCGGTATGACAAATGTGTCAGGGTCATCACCGTCAGCCAGAGACATTTCAAATTGTGACGTACTTGTTGTACCCCACTCCCCCATGTAGTGACTCTGGATGTGTCCAAGGAAGGCAAGGAGCAGTTATGCAATGTGTGTAAGTATGCAGAGTATCCCCCCATCCAAGGTAGGTACAAGTACTACAGTGGCTTTTCATCTGTCCTTGATTTTGCAGACTGTTCTGGTTTTCTGTCATATTTTTGTACTGTTGATTTATACTTCTTATTCAGAAATGCATGTTGTTGCAGTTCCTGTTGGTCTGTGTTTAACTAGCAATGCTTTAATGACCATGATGTAAGCTTGTCTGAGATTGTAAGATGCAAGTAAGCTTTAATAAGCATACTGTTAAAGAATTACCAACATTGAAAGCCTTTATGTTGTGAAAGCCTTTTTGTTGTTGCCATGCAGAGAATATTTACATAACTAGGTAGTGTATAAGCCTTGGGTATTGAAATGAATATGATAGTATTTGTAATAAAGAACAGGATTACAGTATTTTCAGAACCTCATTACATTTGTTGGAGACTTGCAGTCATCTTTGCAGGCTTTACATGTAAACTAAACAAAATGCCAATCTAGCATGTGTGGTCCATAACCTCTGCAGTAACCCTTTAAGCACTTTATCTTGAGATTGCTTCTTGTTTGCTGTTCATTTTTTACTTTGATCATGTTTTCCCATGAAACAAGTAGATAGATGTTAGGTAGCAGGTTGTTTTTGGATAAGAAACATTTTTACAAGTGAGGGGTATCACAGAGATTGCTACTTTCAGCATGTTACTTGGTACTTTTTTAAAGCTGAATATAAATTATAATTAGAACTGCAGTGCAAGGAGAAGTGGCTTGAGTTGAGTGCTACTTGTTTTGTTATACTTGATTTTGACTGGCATTCCAGTAATGTATTTAAAAAGTAATTTATTTTTTCATGCCTCACAACATTTTTGTTTCCATATAGATATTAAGTAAGCTGTCATGTAGCCGATGAATTGAAATATTTTTTTTTTCTTCTACACTTCATTTTGCCTTGCTTGGACTCTCATGATGATGGTTTGGCACCCAGGGCAGCGTATTTAAAGTCCCAGTTTTTAGCATAGCCCCACCCCTTTCTAGTTGGCCACACCCCTTCTCATTTGCCCCACCCATTCTGCTGTCTCCTGCAGCCCCCCTTTGATTTGAAGTCACCAGCTGCCACTGGTTATCTCAATGGGCAAAACTCAACTCCCCCAAACATCCATCAGTTTCATACCTGTGGGGCTACTAGATAATACCAGAGCATATGTAGAGCCTAAGCATCCCCCACAAACTGAGCAAAGTGAGTTTGTAGAGATTGAATATTCAGTAAAGAATGTTGTGTCTTTCGGCTTTTCCCGATTAGGGGTCACCATAGCGGAACTCCGGCCCGCTAATGATTGGCAGTAGATTTTTACGTGGTGAGTTGCCGGCCCTGATGCATAACCTTCAACGAAGGTATGCCCATTCACGCATGTCTCCACACAGAAGACGCTCTAGCTCAGAATCGAATGGGACAACGTCTTACTGTGAGGCGACAACGCTACAGCAGCACCACCATCGCAGCTGAAAACAAGCTGCTATTGTGTTAAATTTACCAGTGATAGAATGGGATCTACCTCCTGTCTTTTATACTGATGATGCAATAGATGTGAGCCAACCAAACCTGTCTTGATAGCCAGTGACGTATTCAGCACACATAGAGAATGGAGAGTGGACACAAAACTGAACCCAGAGTCCAGCTCTTCTGTATGCTGCTGTTGATCTCAAATTCCAAGCCATCCAAAGATAGTCAGAAAATGTTCAGGCCAAGAAAAAGTCCATCAAGCCCCACTAAAATCCTTTACAGCCAAAACCCTAAAACGATAGATACTTAGGCCGCTCCAAGAGGCCTACTGACAAAAACTGCTTAACTCTGTCCTCCTAAGAATTGCAGTCAAGAATCTTATAATGAAAAAAGCATCCCCCCTCTTTGGAGACACAAGACTTGTTCCACCATTACTTTTTGCTCCCATTAAGATTGTATGGTTTGTTTTCAAGCTTATCACTGCCCCCAATGCCAGACAATGATTCTCTATTAATGCATTACAAAGTAAGCTAAACTCTGCAGTTCATTTAGACTCCACAAACCTGTTTACAGTGTTAGGGCTTAATTGACTTCTTTAATCTAGCCTTGGGTGCCACAGCCTCTTTTAGCATTTGCTACTTTTGAAGTACCTCTGTGGAAGTCCTAACAGCACCATATTTGGTAGTCAAGGGTCCAGATACAGACAGTTGTCACACAATGCTACTTGCTCCTAATTTTAAAAGTAAGGAGACATGTCTCCTTTTTTATTAGTAGCATGGAATTCTCAGTTGCATTCTTGAAACAACAGAAAAGCTTTGATCTCAGTTTTGAATCTAAGCAGTCTGTTATTCAGTCTCCTCTTAAAGTCCCCATGCAGTACCTTTTAACTTACTGTACTAGTGATTTCTGAAGGGCAGCAGTCTTGCAACCCTTTAACTTTATACATACTCCAAAAATATCTTTTAAGCTTTAGAAATACAGTTAAAGGGAAGCTAGAAAAATCCATGTGAAGCAAATGGTTGACAAAACAGAATCTGAGACTAACAGTTCTACAGTGAACCTTAAGTCATTATAAGATTCCAAAAGCACCAATATGAAAATCAGGTGGCATTAACAGGCCATCAGAAAATCAGTATGTAGAACAACACCTATCACCTTCAGACCACTTCATCCTCAAACCTACATAACCCCTAAGCATCTAAGCAAACCTTAAAGGACAACTGCACCCTCAGAGTCAAAAAACATTTAATGTTAAGTTGTCTATCTCGCCTTCATTCTTGCTGGATGGGTTCGGAGCCGACCTCGGCTCCGACTCGGCCACTCTAAAGCTCGAGAGTTGGTTCCACCGGCTCGAGGCTCCCTTATATCCCACAATGCTTTACCCCAGATCTCGCTTTGCCGCTACAGCTCGAGGTTGGTTGTTCTACCGGTTCCTGGTGAGTTTAAGCTTTTTCTATTAAAAGTTACTCTTTTACCCCTTTTTAGTTTAATTATTCTCAAATTAGTGTAGTTCATTGAACTTTATCCCGACCTAATTTTTCCCGTTTTTGTTTAAAAGAACTTTTAGTTCTTCCCTTGGGCCTTAGGCCTTCCCTTCCTAGGGAGTGTTTGTGTAGTTTAACTACTGTTTATTGTACTTTATTTTTAGTATTTTTACTAAAGTTGTTATTCTGACAGGGTATAACTGGTGTGTTTGAGTGTGTTTGTGTTCACCAGTTAGGCTATAAAAAAAAACAAAGGTCTCAGTTCAAGAAGTGTGATGTGTGCTGTCAGAAAATGTCTCTGACAGACACTCACACTTCTTGTCAAATGTCTGGGGCCTTTGCACCTGCAGGATTCCTGTGCTGTTTGCCATGGCTTCAGCCCCAGGGTCCTGCAGGAAAGAAAAACAAGCTTATTCTGAGAGGCTTGTTGAAGCCTGAGGATTCCCTGTCTGTCTCAACAGGGAAGCCCTCCAACATCGAGGGTCTTGGCTCGGCTTCACAGGCGAGACCTCAGGTTGTTCAACCTTTTATTTCGGCGGCGGCTGAGCCGATAAGATCCACAGTCACAGTTTCTGTGGCTACGGACTCCGGCTGGAGCCGAGGTTATCAGTACCCGTGTCCGCCGACAAGAGATCTTGAGCCCGACACCAGAAAGAGGTCTAGGTCACCTTCTCTTGGCTCCGTTCATTCGGCTCCAGGATCTCCCTGCTGTCTGAGCGGGCCAAAGGTCTCATTCCTCTAGGTCATCGAGGCTGTCCGATCATGACCTTCAGAGGTGGTGAGTCGACTACTCAAGTCCGAGGCACTAGCCCAGATGCTTCAGAGCCCGACTCATCAGTCGGTGCCTGCCCGTCCATCAACTCTTTCCTCCTTCGACTCTCTTGAGTTGGACTGTGGTCACCTCGGAGCTGAGACAATTGTCTTGTTTTCATCCATGGAGGAATCTCCGGCGGACTTCCCTCGTCGGCTCGAGGGTGAGTGGCATCGGACCCTTGTCCGACCCCCTCTCCTCTCGGTGCCTCGGAGCCATCACTGTCCGAGGGGGGGGGTAGCTCTACTCGGGCGGGGACCTCTGGCTCTGCCTGACAGGGGTGCTGAGGTCATGCGGAGTGTGTTAGAGCCTGGCTCTACTCCACAGTCGGCTCCGTCAGCCCCTCCCTCTATGCTGCCTCAGGGTAAATCGACTCACTCCCTCATCCCGGACCGCAGAGAGCCAACTCCTCAGGAGCTCCTTTGGGATTTCATCCTCTTCGAGGCCTCTCCTGATTTGGCAGAAGAGCCCCTCGGAAGAGGAAGCACATTGACTCACCTGAGTCTATCACGGACACAGATCTGGATGATTCTGAGGGTTCCCCGTTCCCCTTCTGAAGATGTCTCATTTGCAGACATTCTGGAGATCCTTAAACAGAGGGAAATTGGCCAGCCCTCAACCCAATCTGTGTATCTTGGGTTTGGCTCTCGTTCTTCCACCTCCTGGGTGTCCCCCTTCGACCCTCATGCAGATGGTTGCTAAAGGCATGGGCGGCTCCTGATTCAGTGGACCCCACTCCCAGGAGACCCTCCAAATTCATCACAGCTCCATCAGACAAGGAATTTTTATCAAAAGGAGTCTCTGTGGATGCTATGGTGGTAGCTGCCGCCACAAAGAAGGAACTGGCTGATCCTTCAGTGCCTGTCCATCCACCTAACAAGGAATCTAGGTCCATGGATCGGATGTTCTCCTCAGCGACATTTACTATGGTGCCATTTCACTCGTCTTCAAAGGGACTTGATCAGTGAAATGCTGAAACCTACAGCTCTGGGTTTCAAGAGAAAATGAACACGCAGCTGGCTATCCTTTCTTATTTTAACTCCTCCATGCCTCCTCTCTTATGCCGATGGGAGCCGAGAGAGAGCCCAGCAGAGACAGGGGTAGCCTACGAGGCACGCCTGGATGCGGCTATGCAATTCTTGGAACCTTTCAAAGGGCGTCTTTCACGAACTCCCTTTTGATGGATCATCTCTTTGGTCCACAAGTGAAAGAAACCCTGACTAGGTGCGAGACTGATGGCAAGACCCTTTCTGCGGAGTCCGTTTTCTACTCCTTCTATTACCCCAAAGGCCAGAAGGGGAAAGATGTGGTTCGTAAACAATCCCAAGGGCCAGAGGCAGAGGGGAACAACAATGGTGAGGCAGAGGGGTCCAGAACCAGGGCAACAGAAAGCGTCTCCGATAAGCCCTTTCAGCATCCCTGAGGTGTTGCCCGACTGCCCATCTTTCACTGTACCCAGAAGCCTGGCTATCCTTGACACAAGACAAATGGGTACAGTCCATCATTTCGAAGGTTATTCTATTCCAAATCAGTCAAAAATCCCTTCCAGATGTCCCACCCGCCAAAGGGATATAGCAGCTTTGGAAATTTCAAAACTGCTTGCAAAAGAGCTATTCAGCCAGTGCCAGCAGACCAACTAGGATCCGGAATCTACTCAAGGTTCTTTTTAGTTCCAAAGGCAGGGGACTGGAGACCAATTTTGGATCTCAGTATCTTGAACAGATCGGTCAAGAAAACAAGATTTCGGATGGTCACGCTGCAATCCATTCTTCCCCTATTGGGAAAAGGAAACTGGATGTGCTCTATAGACCTTCAGGCCGCGAACTATCACATAAAATGAACAGACGGCTCCAGAAGATTCCTCCGCTTCAGGCTGGGAACCAGTCATTTTCAATTCAGGGCCCTGCCCTTTGGTCTCACCACTGCCCCGGTGTTTACCAAATGCATGGCAGTGGTAGCTCACCCTGAGGCCACAGGGATTCCAGGTGTTTCCATATTTGGACGACTGGCTCCTCACAGCTCCCACCAAGCATCTCCTTCTGATGGCCAGAGATTACACTTTTCGCGCCTGTCAAAAACTGGGTATCTCAATAAATGCGAAAAGTCTGTTTACTATTACCTACATAATGAATTTAAGATACTGTAAAACATGTCTGCACAACTACTCGAACCAAAGGATATCAGACATTCAAAATTGGTATCACTACTTCTCAACAACAACAGAGCCAAAGCCAGGTTAGTTCTAAAGGTGTTGGGAATCATGGCAGCCATACCCTCCTTCCATTGGCCAGATACCACATGCGGATCCTTCAGTGGATGCTCTTTTCTCAATGGTCATACCAGGAACTTCCAATGTCTCACACCATTATGATCCATGCAAAAGCATCTCATGTGGTGGATGTCTTCCCCAGCTCCTGTTGGGAGACCATTTGTTCCACCTCCTCCGGTTGCTACTCTGACAACGGATGCCTCCCTGATCGGGTGGGGGGCATTATCAGGGCAGGACAGTCCAGGGCACATAGCGAATGCCACTTGCACATAAATGTTCTGGAGATGAGAGCAGTGCTTTTGGCGTTGCAAGCCCTTCAACACTCTCTTCCAATCCAGACAGACAATATGTCTGTAGTGTGGTACATCAACAAACAAGGCGGAACCAGATCAGCACTCAGACTGTGGCAATGATTTCTTCTCAGCGGAAGTCCAATCACATTGCGGACAAGTTGAGCAGAGCTATTCTCATGCCTCACGAGTGGTCTCTGAAAGACTCTGTAGTGAGAGAGATTTTTCTCAAGTGGGGTCAGCCTTGCTGCGATCTTTTGCTACTCCCCAAAACAGCAAGTGCAGAGAATACTTCACTCTATTCCTTTACCAGGCCCCAACCCAGCAGGGGCGCTAGTCCAAGTTTGGCCCGGGGACTTCTGTATGCATTTCCTCCTTTCCCACTGATCTCTCAAGTAATACAGAAAGCTATCGTCAGAAGGCCTCATTGATCCTCATTGCTCCTTACTGGCCTCGACAAAGTGTGGTCCCCTTTCTGCATCGATTTCTTTTGGGGCGACCGTGGAATCTGGACCTAGTTCCAGATCTTTTGATCCATCAGTCGGGTCAGTTTCCCTCTCTGAACCTCACTGCTTGGTTCCTCCACTTCCAACCGTAGCCAGGCTTCCTCAATTATCTCACTCTGTTAGAGATATTTTATGATTTCCCCCAAATCTTCCACTTAAAGATTTATTTGAGTAAGTGGCATATTGGGCACAAGGAAAGGACATAGATCCTTTCACGCTTCATCCAACTAGTCCTTGATTTTCTTGCTGAACTCTTCCATGCAGGTTCATCTCCATCTACTCTTAAGGTTCAATTGGCAGCTATTTCTAATTTCCATGTGGGTATTTCTGAATCCGCCTAATGTCCCACAAACTCTCCAAAGCCTTTTTGAAAGGAGTTTTTCTTCTCAGACCTCCTGTAAGAAATCCTCCTTCTCCTTGGGACCTAAATTTAGTTCTTGCTTCTTTGATTCTTTCAACCTGCAGCTTCATGTTCCTTAAAGTTATTATCATGGAAAACTCTCTTTCTGGTGGCTATCACATCAGCTAGAAGAATTTCAGAACTTCAAGCACTCAGTTATGGATTCTCCTTACCTTGTGTTCCATAAGGACAGAGTTTCCCTTTTGCCTAAGGTGGTTTCAACATCAAATCTAAACCAATGCATTGACCTCCCTGTCTTTTTCCGGAGTATTCAAATAGGTCTGAACAAAATTACACTGTCTGGATGTTCATCGTCAATTAAGGTACTACTTGGACAGGACGAAACAATTCAGAAAATCTGATCAGCTGTTTGTCTCCTATCACGGAAAGCAGAAAGGGACTTCCAGTTTCAAAGGTATCTTTATCCAGATGGCTAACATCTCTGATTACCCTTGTTTATGAGATTAGACACCAAAACTGCCTAATAAGCCTAAAGCCCATTCCACCAGAGCTTTGGGGCTTTCTCAGCCTTCCAAGACAGACTGCCTATTGACACCATTTGTGCAGCGGCTACTTTTACTCCTCACACTTTTATTTCCCATTATAAGTTGGATTTAGCTTCTAGGCATAGTGCTAATTTTGGTTCCCCTGTTCTCAGGAGTCTGTTCCGTTCGGCCACCGGGACAAGGTGCTAGGGGCCGCGGTCCCATCCAGCAAGAAAGATAGACAACAACATATAGAAGTTATGTTCTTACCACAGACCTAGAGGAGTTGTGATCGTGACCTCTCTTTCTACCACCTCTTTCTTAGCTATATGCTATTATGCATATTTCTTGTTTCAGGATGTAGGTCACCCTTCTTCTTCCTGTTGTTAGAGGTGATTCTGTTTTTTACAGTTACTGTTTCTGTATATAAAGGGGGGTTAGCTTACAAGCGAGATCTGAGGTAAGCATTGTGGGATATGGAACCAACTCTCGAGCTTTAGAGTGGCGAGTCGGGCCGAGGTCGGCTCGAACCCATCCAGCAAGAAGAAACATGGAACGTTATGGTAAGAACATAACTTCTATTTTCATCATGGTTTGGTGTTGCCTACATTTTAACAGCACTCTTGGACTAGTTAGAGCTTTTTAGATATTTTAATATACAATTTCTGACTCTGACCACATGGGGGTTGGCATTTTCAAATAATTCAGACTGTTTACTCTGCCTCTAAGTATCCCAGAATGCATTGTTTGTCTTCAAAAAATTACATCAGATCTGCCACGTTTTCCCTTAAGCTGCTGTCACTTCATTGACTTAACAGTCATTCACTGCTGTCTTAAAGTCCCCTACTTTTGGTTAAAATGTTATCCTTTTTCAATGACTACTTCAAACACAAGCAGTGCAAATGCTACAGAACAGAATTGAAAAGTGTATTTTATTGCTCTTGCTTCTTAGAAATGCTAACTTGCTTTCTTTTGTGAAGGCTGAAATCTAGTTCTTCAAGGCATCTCCACTCCCACTTCACACCTACCTTCCCTGGCTGTCAAAGAGCTAAGGGTAATTTGACCCATTATCTGCATGTGATCGACACCTCACAGCAGGTGACCAGACTAATGTACTGTTTTCTTGTCAGCCTTTCCCTCCTTACAGTGGGACACTTTTTTTTGTTGCACTCCTCCTGTCAAATTTATAACCAAGCTACATAGCACTGGGAATAATCACCGTTTTGCAAAGCATCAAACTCCCACTTTTTCTTCCTGTTTGGTTAAATAGCTAACAAATGATGCACTATAAACATAATATTTCACAAACTTGCATGACAGCACCAACATGCTTTTTAAGTCATAATTTAAAAAATGACGGTATTCCATACTTCTTGTAATCTGATGTAGTGTTGTCAATCAATTGTGACAGACATCTGCTTCTTATGTAAAAACATGCAATTAATGTCTATGCATGGTTATTGCAAATTTATGCTCTTAGTTTTTGCAGCTGTTACTATGCTTCTGCCTTATCACAGTTCCAGCAATGGGCAATTTTGTGTTCAACCACAGCTGCAATTACAACCCAAATCAACTACATACACTCCATCATATCATGGTTTATTCAGAATTTCACCGATTAGTATGCATGGTCTTACTACATATTGTACTTTAATTCCAGTATGTCCATTTACAAATAGTATGCGCTCTATCCATTTATCTCTATAAATATACACCGTCCACATTAAGACTGTAACGTAATTATGATCTAACACCTGTGAAACAGTTATGATTTTAAGGGACCTTACAAATATTCTACAGTAATCAAATACCAGTTAATTGCCCAAAATGTACCAGACGTCAACTGATCCATCATAAATGACATCCAGATAAGCTGGCTTTTGGTTTACAATGTGCAAATGTGGCAATTACCACAGCACTATTGTGAAAAGCCTCTGTACCTCATCAAGGTAGCCAGCATCACAGAGGTTCACTCACGCCACAACAGTACTTGCATCTGTAGCCTGATCCACTCATGTCACCACTATCATTACACTCCTGCATCTAAGCAGGCTTCCAGATACATCCACCGCTTGACTAGCAAATCACTCTACATAACGACATATTTCTTCACAAAGGACCAGTCCTTACTAGACACACTGTATAAACTTCAGCTGCAAAAAAATAAAAGTGAATCATACACAACTCCATACCGCTATAGCATTCACACAACCCCTACTGGAAATCTGGACAAATACAAAACATTCCAACCATTCCACAAAGTTACAGTATTCTCTTGATCTACATCCACACAGCATGACAGATCTTACGCAAGAACTGATGCCAATTGATCATTGACCTTTGTTAGTTTCATTAATTCTAACAGCACATATACATGGCATTCTCTTTTTCAGAAAGATTTAGTAACACTGTACAATACCAGTAGGTATATTATATAAATTATTATTACTTGTCCAGAGCCCCAAGTGATCAACAGCAGGAACACCATGTACCCAAAAAAAATTGCCAACTTGCATGCTCAGTTACTCTTTCCCAAATGACAGACAAGCAGAAGAAACATGTTTGGATTTACAAAGCTTAATATCAGAGCTTTGGCCGGCTAACATCTACCTGAAATCAGCTGGACGTATAAGTGAATTTAAGTACACTTTTATCTGCTCTTTTGCATATAGTACTGTATTTAATTTATTTATTTGTGTTTTTCACTGAATATTAACTCAACTGAAGTTGTGGCTGTCTCTCTACAGAGTACTTTTTAGAATTTCTGTGTAGCCATTGATAGCAGTGGGGGGTAGTTTCAGTTCATCACTGACATCCTGTCTCGCCTTATATAAGTGGTACCTTTTGAGTTCTCTGCTTAATATCAGAACTTTGGCCGGCTGACATCTACCTGAAATCAGCTGGACGTATACGTGAATTTAAGTACACTTGTATCTGCATTTTCTGCATATAGTACTGTACTTCATTTATTTATTTTTGTTTTTCACTGAATATTAACTCAACTGAAGTTGTGGCTGTCTCTCTACAGTTAGTTTCCCACCCACCTTCCCTGTCCTTGTTTTGGTGTTAATGTTGGCGGCTTTGAAACTGCCCACCCCTCTTGTAGATTTGTATTTGGATACTCCTTCTGGGCCCATCTCATTTTCTCACTCAACTAAGTGCAGTGAGATCATATTCTGATTTCAGGCACTCCGACTGTGTACAAAGAGAGTTTTTGGGAAGGACAACCCCTGTAGCCTCTTAATCCTGCTCTGTTCCTTCCCTCAAAAAAAAAAAATATATATATATATATATATATATATATATATATATATAAATATAAATATATATATATATATATATATATATATATATCTTATTCATCTGGTCTTACTGTAACTATCTTAGTTGCTCTTCTGCATGCTATCTGTTCAGTCACTCTTACTCTGCACTTATTACTGCTTGTTAGTAGCCTTCTAATTTACTGCCTTCTACACTTGTTGTTTTTTAGTCATTTGTTAATTTAATTGCATTTATTTGAATTGTATTTGTCATAGTCTTGCTACACTCTTGGGTGTGCTGGCCTGCACTACAATTTGAATTGTATTTACTTTTGTTTAGCTGCTTTTCTGTAACAAAAAAAAATATAAAAATATTCTAGGCTTGTTTCCTGCCTTTCCTGTAACTAGTCAAGTCCAGATACAGACTTGCTGTATCCAGGACTGTTGGTAAGCTTCTGAGCCCCCCAAGCCTTTCTGTGTTGGAGGGAAACCTTCTAGCTTATCAGTGGGAGTGGTAAGCACTAGGTAGCCTATCTACCATGGAAAGAGTGGATTTTGGCCCTGAAATTGTAGTTCATTGGCCGTTTCAGCAGTTTTTCCATCTCTTTCTACTTTCTGGTTAAAAGCCCGTTTTGCGTTTGGTCCCTGCCGTTCCTATAACTAGTTTAATCCAGGTACAGATTTGCTGTATCCAGGACTGTTGGTAAGCTTCTGAGCCCCCCAAGCCCTTCTGTGTTGGAAAGAAGCCTTCTAGCTTATCAGTGGGAGTGGTAAGCACTACGTAACCTATCTACCACAGGAGGAGTGGTTTCCGACCCAGAAATTATAGTTTATTGGCCGTTTGGGAAGCTTTTCCATCTCTTTCAACCTTCTGATTTAAAAGTCTGTGTTTGCGCTTCTTTCCTGCCTTTCCTGTTACTAGTCTAGTCCAGGTACAGTTTGCTGTATTCCAGGACTCTTTGTAAGCTTCTCAGCCCCCCCAAGCCTTTCCGTGTTGGAGGGAAGCCTTTTAGCTTATCAGTGGGAGTGGTAAGCATCAGGTAGACTATCTACCACAAGAGGAGTGGTCCCTGGCCCAGAAATTGTAGCTATTGGCTATTTGAGCAGTTTTTTTCCATCTCTTTCAGCTTTCTGGCTTGCAAACCGCACTTGTGCCTGTTTCCCGCCTTTCCTATAACTAGCCTAGTCTGGTTACAGAGCTGCTGTATCCAGGATTGTTAGTAAGCTTCTGAGCCCCCAAGCCTTTCTGTGTTGGAGGAAAGCCTTCTAGCTTATCAGTGGGAGTGGTAAGCACTAGGTAGCCTATCCTCCACGGGAAGAGTGAGTTTTGGCCCAGAAATTGTAGTTTATTTGGCCGTTTGGGCAGTTTTCCATCTCTTTCAACTTGCTGGCTTAAAAGCCTTCGTTTGTACTTGTTCCTCACCTTTCCTGTAACTAGTCTAGTCCAGGTACAGATTTGCTGTATTCCAGGACTCTTTGTAAGCTTCTGAGCCCCCCAAGCCTTTCTGTGTTGGAGGGAAGCCTTCTAGCTTATCAGTGGGAGTGGTAAGCATTAGGTAGCCTATCTACCACAAGAGGAGTGTTCCTGGCCCAGAAGTTGTAGCTACTGGCCGTTTGGGCAGTTTTTTCCATCTCTTTCAATGTTCTGGTTTAAAAGCCGCACTTGCACTTGTTTCCCACCTTTTCTGTAACTAGCCTAGTCCAGATACAGAGTTGCTGTATTCAGGACTGTTGGTAAGCTTCTGAGCCCCGCAAGCCTTTCTGTGTTGGAGGAAGGCCTTCTAGCTTATCAGTGGGAGTGGTAAGCACTAGGTAGCCTGTGTACCATGAGAGGAGAGGTTCCTGGCCCAAAAACTGTAGTTTATTGACCAACTGGACAGTTTGTCCATCTCTTTCAACTTTCTGGTTTAAAAGACCACATCTGCACTTGTTTCCCATCTTTCCTATAACTAACCTGCTGGGTAGCACTAGAAAGCCTTAGACTGACATAAGCCTTCTAGCTTAGGAGAGAGACTTTGGAGTGATTAAGTATCACTTTTCTGCACTTTCTTGCTGTACTTAACTGTTTTCCGCTTAAACGCAGATTTTCCAGCGTTTGTGATTTAAAAGCTTGTTTTTTTTCACATATTGTACTTATTTGACTGCCTTCATTTTTAAAATGTTGTTTTTTTGTTTAAATAATTTGTTTAACTGTTGTAGGCTACACACTAAAGTGTGATAGCCTTTTCAGATCATTTGTAGTCATTTAAAGCTGTTTTAAGTGTATTTTTTACTGTTTTTGCCTTATCTTTTAAAAAAAACAAAAAAAAAAAATTCCTTGTTTCCCGCCTTTCTAAGCTAGTATAGTCCAGTTTACAGGTTAGTGCTGAATTCAGGGCTGTGATATTAGTTTCTGAGTTGCCCATACCTTACTTGGGTAGAAGGAAGTTTCTCTGTTCCCTGTGAGAGAGGGGAGCTTTGTGCAATCTATCTGTCCCTGGAGGAGTGCTTCCAGCCCAGAGGTTAGTAGTTTAATGGCCATTTTGGGCTAATTTCTATCTCTTTCATTTCCCTACTATAATAACTGCATTTGCACGTTTTTGCGCACCAGGCAGTGCTGGTTAGCTACGGTTAAATTATTCCTGGCTCCACTAAGTCTCCTCTTCAGTTTTTCCCTGGAAACTAGTCTAACTCTCAACCTAAGCACTCAAAAAGCATCTTACAGCGCAGCACTTGCTCAGACCAAATAGCAAGCACTAATATACCCTGACACTGCTTGCCCAGCAGGGCAAGGCTCTTTATTCACCCCTCACCAACCAAGCGACTAAGCAGCTTACCCTACTATTCAGGCATGACCAAAGGGCAACTTCAGGTGCACTCTCCAGTCCAGCTGGTGAATCTGGGTATCCTGAGACAATGTTACAACTGCCTCATGTACACAGACAACCCTCTCCTCCTACTACAAAACACCAACATATGCGAGAGATGGAATTATACAGCCAAACTGGAAGCTAAGCTGTCTCCACCCAAAACTGGAACAGATAGTCAAGAGGAGAAGGTTAACACTTGCACCACACCTCCAGCTGCACACAGACCTACTAAAACAGCACTGGCAAAAAATATACATAAATACACAAAATCATACTCGGAGGCTGTAAATAAAAACCTGCAAAAGCATCAGAGACCTCCAAAGCAGACACCCAAACAACCTGCACTTCCCGTCACAAACCAGACAACACATAAAACACAAAGTCAGTGTTTCACATAATTATAGCCCTTAAGGCGAAATAACATACCTAACACACTAGTAATAGGTGACTCTATAGTCAGGCACACTGACGTCCCAATCACTAGGCTGGACAAGCAGAAGATTACTGTTAGCTGCCTGTCGGGAGCCAGAATCCGCCACATAACACAAGCACTCAGGTCACTCCAGAACAAGTACAAATATGACTCTGTCATTGTTCATGTTGGTATGAATGACCTGAGACATACCTCCCTGGACTACATGAAAAGAGACATGGAAGAGCTCTCTGATCATGTAGCCCAGGCTGGTATGACCCTGACCCTGAGTAGCATCCTGCCCTCACCAAGAATGATACCTCAGTATAAAGAAAAAAATGATCAATTTTAACAATTGGCTAAGCTACTGGTGTCATTCAAAGGGGATCCAGTGTCTGTCAGCCTGGGACGACATGTTCGACAAGCCGCGTTGCTTCACAAGAGATGGCTTGCACCTGTCACCCCTAGGCTTTCGAATACTGGCCAAGGCTCTTGCTGCCCCATAGTGCCTTTTATAGGCAACGCTCAAAAGTCAAACCAACTTCTGTAAACAGCACAATTAACAAAAAACTGAGGGTTATGCTACTCAACGCCAGGAGTTTAAATCTCAAAATGCACGTGCTTGAAGCACTCCTCAGTATGGAGAACGTCGACATCTGTGCAGTAACTGAAACCTGGTTCAAGGCTCCAGAGAGCACCCCAGCACTACAGGGCTACAACTCATACCACACGTTTTGGCCACAGAACACGGACCGAAACACAAAAGGAGGGGGTGTATCCATATTCATCAAGGATACCTACACCTCCAGGTTAGTGGTGCAGCATGATACCTCTGAGATCATTCATGTGCAGCTAACATCGGGCAAATCTGCAATGCAAATTGTGGCCTGCTACAGATCACCCTCCATGACCCAGGACCACCACTCCACCTTTCTGGAGACACTGGAAAACATGAAGGTCCTACCAAACACCCTGATATTGGGTGATTTCAATTACCCTACCATTCACTGGGAAAACTACTCTAATACAAATTCACAGGCTCACCGCTTCCTGGAATTCATCAACTCAAACGTCCTGGATCAGTTGGTAAACTCCCCTACCAGAGGTGAAAACATATTGGACCTGGTCATCACCAACATGGGCGACAGGTGTTCCACACCAGAGGTCAGCCCGTCACTGGTTAGATCAGACCATAAACTAATCACTCTGGATGTCCACACCCCACCACCACCCCCAACTAAGGAAACCACAATAAAAAAACTTTTCTAAAGCAAACTTCACCTTACTTAAGACAGAAGTGGTAAGTTTCACAGCCCCCGCGCTAAAAGATAACAATGCCCAAGATGCAGAAACCTTTACAAATGCACTCTATGAGCACCTACAAGGATGCATGGATCGTGCCATCCCTAGCAAAACCAAGACTCACTCCTCTAAGAGAAGGAAACCAGTTTGGTGGACCCCTGCAATAAACAGGCTATACAATAGAAGGAGGAAACTAGTTCAGAAAAAAAGCAAATTTCAAGAAGGAAAGACATCCCTGATCAGTATCTGTAAGAAACTGAGGTCCCTCATGAAATCATCCAAGGTTAACTTTGAAAGAAAAATAGCCAAGTATTCAAAAGATAACCACAAAGCCTTCTTTAGCTATGTTAAGAATCTAAGTGGCAACTCGCAGATATGCACTAAACTATTGCAAAATAGCACAAAATATACTGAACCTACTGATATTGTCAACATCCCGGCAGATAGATTCAATGCAAACTTCACCACCCTCTCACCTCCAAAAGGGCCCACAACAATACCGGAAAAGTGTAGTGTCCTAAAAAACACAGACGCACAGGTGAAAACAGCCCTTTCAAAAGCCAAAAACACAGTGCCAGTGGGACCAGATGGTGTCCCAGGCTGCGTCTTGCATGAACTACAGAACAAACTAACCCCCCCACCTAAACACGCTCTTCAACTTCAGCCTCTCCACAGGCTATGTGCCCATAGAATGGTGCACAGCAATGGTTATTCCTCTCCACAAAGTAGGGGGCCACAACTGACCCTGGTAACTATTGCCCCATAAGCCTGACTAGCATGTTCTGCAAGGCTATGGAGTGCATCATCATGGAACTCATTAACAAAGACATTGGGAACCTGCAAACACTTGACCCAACCCAGTTTTTGCTTTGTTAAGGGCAGATCATGCCTACTAAACCTGGTTGACTTAGAGACCATCACCAAGGCCATAGACAAGGGAAAGGTGGTTCACACAGCCTACCTTGACCTCACCAAGGCTTTCAACACCATTCCCCACTCAGGTATTACAGAAAAAACTCATCAGCCTGAACATAAACCCCTACGTCACGAGATGGGTTGCCAACTGGCTTACAGACATAACTCACATGCTAAGAATAGTGGGTTCCAGGTCCTACTCTAAACCAGTCACAAGTGGTGTCCTGCAAGGCTCGGTCCTGGGACCCCTACTGTTCATTATATACTTCTCAGAAGTACAGGCAAACACAGGAGGACTATGGCTAACCAAGTTTGCTGATGATTGCAAACTGAGAGCCATAATTGACTCTCCGGGTAACATGGACATCCTCCAAAAGGGCCTTACTGAGACAGACACCTGGTGTCGAAGTCATGGCCTCAAGCTAAATGCCAAAAAATGCATAGTCATCCCATTTGGGAAAAACAAAACACTCATGAATTACCACATAGGTGGCAGCCCCCTTAATACAGAAGATGTAATAAGAGATCTGGGGACCCAGGTAGATAGTCTTTTCTTTGACAATCATATTACCAAAGTAGTTAGGAAATCCTTCTATGTGGCCCATCTAATTACTAAAGGGTTTGCATTTAGAAATAAAGAGGTTATAATGCCCCTCTACTCGTCACTCATTAGACCCATCATAGAGTACAATGCCCCATTTGGGATGTACCTCACAAGACACTTCCAACAGGTGGAATGACCACAAAAGTACCTCACCAAGAGGATTATTGGCATCAAACATATGTCCTATGCAGCCTGACTGAAAAAACTCCGGCTGTACTCAGTGCATATCGCTTACTCGAGGTGATCTCTGCTTGACTTACAAAGCCATGTCCGACTCAGAATTGATGGACATGCTCCACCTAAAGAAATCCAAGTCACTGGGGGCCACGCGCTCTAGTAAGCTAAACCTCACCACAACAATAAATAGAACATGCTGGAGAGAGAGATTCCTGTCACAGAGACTCCACATGCTTTGGAACAACATTCCAAATTACATCAGGCAGAGCCCCTCACTAATACTCTTCAAGAGAAACCTTGACGATTGGATGGGTAACAGAAAATACACCCCTGGGATTACTTCATTGGCTGTGCTTGACAGAGCATCAGTTAATTAATCAATGGGGCGGTGAAAGCTGACACACTCTGGCTAGGCTTATAAATGCCCTCGGGCAGATAGGTTCATAGGTAGGTACTAGGCTAAGTGTTCCATCAACCGGACCAAGTAGTTAAAATCCTTTATAATGTAAATATCATTACAGAGTGCCCTGACAAGTCCCTTTCACTGTACTATGCAAAAATGAACGCCTGTCACATGTACTTACCGTTACACTTGGTCATGTGAAATACTTTTCTGGGCAGGGAATGCACTGAAAGTGACAATCACAGCACTTCCTGCAAATTGATGTAGAGAACACTCACTGCTGTCAAGTGATATGCTGACATTACATGTTGTAGTAATGAGAAGTGCTGAAAAGGGCGCTTGCATAGCGATATGACCTATGTCTACCTGTACTGCCTGCTCCCTCAGTGCTACTTCATACATGAATGCCATTTCGAAAGCATCACTATTTGATGACAGGATTGTTATTCCAACGTACATAGAAAATACAATAGTATTGACAGTTTACATGTGCCAACTCACTGATAGTAATCAGTAAAGACTGTATTAATCTGTATTCCACTGGAAATGGAAGTCTTCTCTTTTGGCTGTTCCTGTTGGGGGTCGCTACAGAAGATCCATTTCCCTTTTGTCCTGTCCTCTGCATCTTGTGTCACACCAACCTGCATGTCCTCTATCACCACAACCATAAACCTTACTTTAGGCCTTGCTCTTATCCTCTTACTTGGCAACTACACCCAGTTTAGACAACTCTAATGCCTGCATCCTAACCATTCCTCTGAAGTGTCCTATTGGTTACATGCTCTCAAACACCTTCACCTACCCTTAACACATTTAAGGACCAGGATGAATGGACATTTTCGTCTACACGATGTGCCACCACCTGTGGAGGAGACACTCACCGCATGTCAGATCAACCCCACTGTCCATCTTTATCGGCAGTTTGGACAGAATAGTTTTGTAAAATCTTAAACATATGTGTCATTCACTGCCATATATGAGTATTTCACATGTGTTTCCCTATCTTTCGCCTACGTATGGCCACTACTCCAATCTTTCCATCCTACGTGCCTCTGCACTTTATGTAGCTCTATAAATGTGGGCTGTAAAAGTGATGTCCACACACAACAGCCCAAATAACAGAAGCACTAGTCTGAGCCATCCCTACAAATGGCATAGTCCGTCCACTGCCACCCACAGGAGTGAGTGCACACTCACAGGAGGGGGAGGGTGTGAAGTAATACTGCAACATGGAAGACATGGACATCTATGTTCATGGTAATATTTCACTCACCTTTGATGTCCTCCGATTCTACTGTTGTACTATTTCACGTGATTGACTGCCACAGCTCACCATGAAGGGTATCTGGTCTGGTAGAAGTTTCCCTAGGAAACCATGGATGGCAGCCCGGGCAAATCGTGCTCTGGCCATTGTGATTTTGTCCAGCTTGTATTTTTTAGTGAAAGTCTGTACTAAGGAACAACTAGCTACTGGAATGATAGCATTGGGGTCACGTTCCTTAAATAAGTCTCATGAAGAGGCCATCGATCTTCTGTAGTGAACTTTAATACTTCCATGCAATGTGTTTCCATGGTACAGGTAGCAAAATGTAATTACCTTGGAGAAAAAAGGCTGAAATGTTCAGTTTGCCCACTACTTTCCCCACATCCCTGGGATGCAAAGAGACAAAAAGTTAAACAGATTTACACTTGGTGTTACGGGCATAAAACCAAATCAGTCTGTCAGCATCCAGAGTATGGAGAACTATCCCTATCACCCTGCGGTTTAGGGAAAAAATTGGGTAAGTGTATGGCCTGGTTCACGGATAGGTCCAGTCATCATTGCCAGGAAGGACGGATTTGTCCTGAGCTAAACCCTGTCAAGATGGAAGGTTAGGAAGGGTGGGTCAGACATTACAGCTACTAGATCGGAGACACTCCAGGCTGAGGTTACAGCCCATCAAATGCCAGTACTCCATGTGTAAAAATTTAGGTCGGACTTTGGCATCAGGCTCAAAGGGGGCTCTGCTGAGTAGTTCAAACTTATAGTTAAATATCCCATGGAGGAGGGGTCGGTTTCCTATGGTGTCCTAGGTGGAAAACCACTTTCAGGAAGTTTCTGAAGGTAGTCTGAATGCTATGGGTGGATCCCGGGTGAGACAAGCTGAGATATTGAAAAAGTGTCCTTTTATAGTAGAGTATGCACCTGTCTGTATTAGTTTAGACACAAGATAGGATTAGAGGGATTTCACTTTCCTGGGGCTCCAAAAACCTTGTAAAACCTTATGGAAATTCTTTTTGTCTTCAATAGGCAAGATTACCTTGTGCATCTCTGATCCCTTCTGTGTGGAGTAGGTCCACTGAGTGGGGTAACTTGTCATGCTTGACCTAAGAGAGGGAACCAGTGCTGTCTTGGCCAGTAGTGAGTCAACATCAAGATGTATGCTTCGTATGGCTTAATTTTTAGCTGCACATTTGGAATAATGGGAAGGGTGGTAAAGCATACAGAAAATTCCCCAGCCAAGAGGTGCAGGGGGCACCTGTTATCACTGCCTTTGATTCCGGTGTCCTGCTGCAATGCCAGCAAAGTTGCCTGTTGGAGAAGGCGAACAGGTGCATTTCAGGTATGCCTCACTAGTGGGTCAGTTCCAGTAAGATCTCTGAAGCAGTACAGACTGCCCTGGGGCATCCCAATGGGTGTCACTTTGAACTGGTCAATAAGGGCTGATTGTGCATATTGTGGCAGTGCTCCTATGCACATAAAACAGTTAATTTGCTTTACCTGTAGTGAGCTATTTAGGGTATAGTTGTAGTGTCATCCATTACCATCAATAGCTGGGGATATTATCAATCCAAATTAGGTAAATTGAAAAAAGTATATTTTGTCACAATTTACTTACCCAGTCCACAGTAGCAACTGTGCTGTTTCACCCTGGATGTTTACTACCATCACCAAATCGTAAAACATGTCTAGCAATCACCGTTGTCTTCTCAGGACGTTCACACCTAGCAATATTCTTTGGTATGTCAGGTATAGACATGGGTTGCATTTCCAAGATGCCTCACTTAGCTTTTATAACTTCCAACATCAGGTCATATATGTAGTCAAACTTTCTCTTCACAAATATTGGTTTGGCTACCCATTCCTGTTTTACTTTCAGGTACACCACGCAATATCTAAGCACTCCCTTTGCTGCTGAATTCTTTGTAGGGAATCTCACCACTGCTTGCTCACCATGAAGGTTCTCATTATGATCCAGGATGGCAAGTATGATTCTTACTTTCATTCCTGCAAAACTAAAGTGTTCAAACTTGGGGCAATACTTGCACAGTAATGCATGGAACACCTCGAGGTCGCCAGTGTGGCAGAATTTGGTGATGTGCTTCAGATCTTTAATGAGAAATTTGTTTGCAACAATTGTCTTCAATGCACTGTGACATGCATCATATTCTTCAAGCCACTTTGTCTCATCTCCATCGATGAATGGCATTTCCTGTCCGCAACAGGAAACCTTCTTGCCACCACCCCAGCTGTGTTGGTCCGTTTACATGGTAGAGCAATGACAACCATTTCTCCTCTAGTACGACTTCATCCCCTTCACATGTTTCAGCACATCACCACAGGTGATTGGAAATACTGTGGCACCACTGCAGTAAGTCTCGCTTGCCTCTCCTTTTCTCAGCTTCAGTGATTTTCTTAGTCAAATTTTTTGTCATATGCCACACATCAAACTGATGATCCACCTCTGGAAATTCTGTGCGCATCAATACCCTTATCCCAGGATGTCTGTCTGTAGCCACAAGGGTTATAATCACATTCTTATCCAGCAAGTTTTTCATACACTTCTTAAAAGCTTTCTTCTCCAGTGCCACCGAGGATACACCACTGCAGACCTGCTCCAGACAGAAATCAACAATGAATCCAGAGTCCAGGTCCATCATGCTATAGCAGCAGTACTTGGCAGAATAACCTGGACTGTCAGACCGCCCATCTCCAGCTAACCTTACTTCCTTACCCATTGCGTCTTATAGTAGACAAGTCTGATGCTGTGTCCAAATATGCTGCAAAACTGGGAATAAATATGCTCATTGAATAGAATAGAATAGAATAGAATAGAATGTGGTTTCACTTATAAATTCCAGTCCTAGATAGGCACAGAATCGTGAGATATGTGCATACGTACTTCCACTGAACAGTACAGACGATGCGAGTAGAAGATTGCCAGCTGGCATTCGGCCTAATAATGGTTGACTTTCCCAATGCAGAACTTTGTGTCCACTAATGCAGGATACCTTCACCGAGACATAGAATCAAAACTTCACTTTCTTCAGTTCCACAGCTGTGTGGCATTGTGGACAAGTCAGTTTTAGCAACAGGCAATCCAGGCAGGACTCAAACACAATGAACTTTGATTCACTTATCATCTTCTCGTCTTCATCCCGTTCCAGCACTGTGTCTTCCATCTCTGATGTAGACAAGTTGTCAGAAGTGTAGAACCAATCGGGATCCTTTTCAACATCATCTGTCCACTGCGAAAGTGAGGAGCTGCTATGCATGCTGGTGTTATGGACTTCCTTATGTAGCTTGACCGGAGTACTGCAAACTGTCATCTCCACAGAGGTGTATGCACTGGAGCTACATGTGGCCTCTACAGTGCAACTCTCATCCTTTTGATTGTGACATGCACTCTCACTCATGCACCTATTGGCATTAGTGAAACTGTGCTGTTCTGGTCCAGGCTCACTCAATTCTGTTTGTACAACCTTGGAGTTTTTGAAGTATGTGTGGTCTATCAGTGGTGAGACTCCTACTTCTGGAACCTGTACAGCTACATAAATCATAGTGTGTGGTAGTGTTCCAAGGTCCATTAGATTGACTTGAATTCCTATGCTGCTACCTTTCTTTTGGCGAAACTTTGTCTGGCATGCAACTGTAATCTGACTGCAAATCCCAATCTCCATTGCGTACACTTCCATGCCTTTGACTACCTCTTCATACAATTCTGTCGCTTGAACCTACAATCACATAATAATTGTTAATCAGGCAATGCTCGACTAATGACAAAAGTTTAAATACATAAGTTTAACACTCTACACACCATATTATCACTATTTTGACAGCATAAGCATTTTGATCGCTGTGATCCTGCGTCAACATATTCAATGGACTCGTAATGAACTCCATTCAAAAATTGTCATTTAAAATTCTTTTGATTCCTCAGACAACCATAACCTAACCAGTAGACTAAATGCTTCTCTGCCACTACTTTGTGCTACAAATAACTGCAATCACAAAGCTTGGAATATAGTGATCGTATGGTAACTCTGCTGCAGCCAAAAGCATTAGGAATTCATTAGTATTACATATGTGGAGTGGCAGAACCAGAACAGATTTAAAACCAATTCTATGAACACATACATTTAGTTTGTCTGCATGGTGGGCCACAGGAAGAGTGGTAACAGTTGCACTGGTGGACATTCATCAAGAATTGCAATTCTGCAAATATTGCTGTAGAATGACTCAATCACCATGATGATATACAACAGTAAAAAGGGCTGTAAGTATGTACACTGCTCTCAGAGCAGTGTTGTTAATTTAGGTAATGGCAGACAGAAGCACACATGAAATCACAGTGATTCACACACTTTATTACTACACAAATTTCAAAATAGGGTAGGGTATACGGGCTTTGAACAGTAAAATCCATTTTCTCAGTCAGTTGTGACTGACTCTGCACAGTTATACTAATACTACTTTAATTTAAATGTCAGTGTTCTGAAAAAATCCATAGTCCCTCAAAAGGTTTAAATCCCGTGTAAGAATCATCATCTTCAGATGGAAACTGTGCTTGAATTCGCGACATGACACAAGCAGGAAGCACCATTCGATTTCCAAATCCCAGCCTTCGATTGTTATGCACCCACAACACATATGCACGGTACGCCAACACCCGGTACAACCTGCAATACAGACCATTGCTGCCATTACATATGGACCACACAGACAGACAGACACACAACTTACTTGTTTGTCCACTGTGTTGGTTGGTAACACCCTCTACGCCGACACTGAAGCCTGAATATCATTTTTAAAACGTGTATAAAGGCAGGCCGATTCAAACTCTGGATGCACAGTTATGCATGCAGTGTGATTCGATGCTGAAGTTATTTCTGTCCATTTTTCAATTGCTCGTGGGGATAATATACAACATAAGCATTCGCGTGATGTGGTCATCATTGTGCATTGGCCACATAAGCACCATGTCATACTTAACAGATTGTTGTAATCAGGGTCCGGAGAAGGCTGTTCATTCTCACTGCTGTTGCCAGAATGATGCCGCTTCCTTGGCTCTCCAGGTCGATACCTGGGCTCAGATTGATAGCCCTGTCTTGCACTACTTTGACCGTGCCCTGCCATGCAAGCTGCTACAATGTGGGAGAGAATAAACAGCCAAAGAAATGCATAAGAATTGTCCGAGCAGAAAAAACAAAGAAATGTGTTCAGTGTCCACAATATCGCATGCACGTATACGTCCATATATATTGTAGACTGGCCGAAAAATCCAGCACCCTCACTGAATACACCAGTGACAGTGTTTCAGTTTGGTAATGGGCCAAGTAAGCTATAACTATATATAACATTACGAAAGAGGAATGTAAGTAGAAGCAGCAGTCCAGAAGGCATAGCATGAGCACATTGAATGCAGTTGCAGAAATATAAGCCGATGATCTACCAGACAACCCAGAACACACAATGGAATGGTTATG
>NC_056735.1:151609991-151664991 GCF_019279795.1 Protopterus annectens | reverse complement strand
ATTTGTATCCTTTTCAGCCAATCGTCTAGGCCAAGCAGTTTCGAAAGTAACTCTTCCTAAATAGATTATGGATTTTATCTGTACTATTTATTCCAGAAGTGGTCTTCAATTACTCTGTCCTGCTAAAGCCCACTCAACTAGATCTATGGCTATGTCATCAGGCTTTTCTCGTAGAACTTTGATTGATGATATTTGTGCCCTGCCACCTGTTCTAAAGCTCATACTTTTGTGACTCATTACAAATTGGACATTGTTTCCAGAAGCCAGACTTCCTTTGATTCTGCTGTGCTCTGGCATATCCTTCTTGAGGAATCCAAGGGTTGTTTGTAGCTGGGGACTCTGACCCAGTCGTGAAGAAGAATGAAAGGGACAACATCAGATTTATAAGTTATGTACTTATCATAACTTGGTATCTGTATTGTCCACTTTTATTCTTCCTCCCCTCCCCTCCCAGCAGTCCCCCCCTTGCAGCTCCTAGCAGATCTCAGGAATTATTAGGAACTTATGTTCCCAGTATGAGCTTCTGGTTCCTTTGTTTTGGCTTTATGTAGTGGTTACCTCTCTTTCCTATGTAAATTTTTGGACAACAAACTCGATGTGAGAAGGCTGGGTAAAGAGTAGAGCATTATGAGAAGAGGGAGGAGCTTGAGACTTGGAGCCGGATCTGTGAATATATATATATATATATATATATATATTCAAAACAAAGTTGAATATACTACAAGTTTATTGTAATATAAACATATAGTTTGTCTTTTATTAAATTGGGGAGAATTGATACATTGTCATGTAATGGTATATTAAATGCCTGAACATTGATTTAGAGAGATTCCCTTACTTTCTATGGTGTATGTTTGGTTGTGTCAGTACTAGCATTCCTATACATATATATATATATAGAGAGAGAGAGAGAGAGAGTGTGTATGTCTAGCGTGATTGTACAGATAAATAGTATTTAAAGCATCACACTGCATGTAGGAGAAAAAATCTCTAAATAATGTAAAGCTATAGTGTCGACAGATGAAACCTTAAAAAGGAGAAAAAATATGTTAAGATGACAAAAAGCACACTGAATTTGTAATAGAGAGGGACAATTATTACATTGTAGGGAACGGGGTGAGAGTTCCATGTCCTAGGTGAATATCACATCATCAAGACCATAAAACGAAGACCTAAATGCACACTGATAAAATCATGTTGCCTTTCTGACAGAAATCGTATAAAGATCAGAAAGTCAGGAAGGACTTGTTGAATTTGGTAAGAAAAGCTGGGCTTCTATTTAGTCTGGGGAATTTCAAATCCCCCCACCCAGTGAGTCTTAAGCCAACATCATTTTAGATAAGGGAAGCGAATGCACAATATTCATAGCTGTACTGACTTTATTTTTATTTTGGAGTATGTGGCCATCAACTTACTGTGCCCTTGTGATAATTTGAGTTTGAGACACCTGATATAGCCAAATGGCTGTTTCAGTTGTACTCTCAGTATTAAATGATACCACATTTGTGAGACTAGCATTTATTACACAGATAAATCCTTAATAACAACATAAGGAATATGGTTATCTGTGAGTAGTTTCTTGGGGGGGGGGGTTGCATATTTATATTAAAGATAGCCTCTATCTTTTTCCTTTGTGCTCTGGAATATTGCCAAAACATTTGAAGTAGGGTCCTAAAGCACAAAAGGCAACCTTTTTAAAACTTGGAAAATGGATATGAAACTGTAAACTTTAGATTATAAACTTGCTGTACTGTAACATATGGAGCTAATTAAATGAAAGGACGAATGCTGAGCATGGTACAGAAAATGGAATCCAAGGAGTCATCACAGAGAAGTACCTGTCTGGTAAAGAATGCAGTATTAGTACAGAAGGGTTCAAAATCTTCACATTTATGAGACTAGAGGGAATAGGGTTGTAATGATCCTTTTCATAAAAAGATCATGTATAAACCATATGGGTTAGTTATTTGGTGGTAGAAATCCTAAAAGGTAATAATAGTCAATTATTAGGTAGTACAGCTTAAATAATGATATTGGTGTATCATAATATCATAATCTTACTTTCATCTTAGTTTATAGATACCTTGATGTGACTCTTAGATGGTAGGGCTATCTGATTTTTATCTGTGGAAAATGATAAACAGTCTGTCCTTTTTCAGTCCCTAGTGTAAACTGAAACTAGAAACAAAGTTTAATATCATCTGGACTATCATAATTTTAAAATCCTAGGCCTGTGATCTTTTTGTTAGGAACCTTTGAGGTATTTCTAATTGTTTGATATGTTTAGTGAAATACATCCCAAAAGGGACATTGTACCTGTACAATAGTTGGACTGGTTGATGCTGACTATAAAGGAGTGATTACCTTTTTTTTGTACAATAATTGGACTGGTTGACGCTGACTATAAGGGAGTGATTACCTTTTTTTTGTACGATAATTGGACTGGTTGACACTGACTAGAAGGTAGTGATTACCTTTTTTGTATGATAATTGGACTGGTTGATGCTCACCATAAGGGAGTGATTACCTTTTTTGTACGATAATTGGACTGGTTGATGCTTACCATAAGAGAGTGATTACCTTTTTGGACATTAATGATATTCCTTTGGCAATTAGCTAAGCTAAATAAAAGGATTTTCTGACAGCTGTTGTTATATGTTGGTCCAAAGAGAGGGCTCTGTCAACCCAAATACCTAGGTGCCTAACCTAACTGCATTTTCGTTTTGTAGAAGTGTATTGTCTTGACAATAACATGACACTACTATAACTTTTAGCATTTAATTTGAGCCCATTTTTAGCACACTAAAGAGCTTACTTGGGCAAGTTCATTATTGACATTTTGGGTGTCATAGAGTGACTTAAGAACAACTCTCAGTTTGGAATCGTCTCCAAATTTTTTTAGTAAGAGGTTCTCTACTTGGAGATCTGAGAAGTAAAGACCAAAATGGAAATGTCCCAGCACACTAAGCCAAGGGATACTCCGCTAGTCACTTTCATGCATTCTGATGAAGCATCTGCAACTCACACTGTGTAGGCTGTGTCTTTCAGCCCCTTAGCTATCCATCTTACCACATCTGGTTCATTTTTTAAAGCATATAGCTTATATGATACCAGCATAGAGAATGTTGTCAAAGGCCTTAGCCAGGTTAAAACACACTGCATGGCAATCATCTTCAACCTTCATAGCACTTTAAAGAATATCATTTCCAACCAGGCTAAGACTTTCTCAGCTGTGTTAACTCATTTTCAGGCATTGCTTGGTTGACTTATTAATGAATGAGCTTCAAGTAAATAGGTAATCAATAGTGACTAATATTCATAAGTGTTTCAGAAATAATTTCATAATTTAGATATCATCACACATGCACATTTACATATGTGAGCACACACACACACAGAGTATTCTTCAAAGCAAAGCAAAGCAGAGCAAAGTTTTCAGACAAGTTTTATACAAGTTTGTAAGGCAAAAGCTGCCTTATTTATATACAAATGTACACATCTTAGCCTGGCTTCAATCCTGGCTGGTAGGAAGAACTTGGTAAGTCATCATTTGGTATATGAAGTCTTTTTTTACCCTACTTGCATAGCTTGGAGCCATTTTTAATCTAAAATCTTCCCTGTTGGATTTAACTACTGTGGTGTCCTAGATGAGTGTGTCTCTAAATTTATTCTACCTACCAGCTACTTAGAGTTATACTGCAGCAGTGTGCTGATTCCTGTTCTCTGGACCTATCTGCAAGCTGCCTCTCAGTTAAACAGGATAGGAGTATAAGTTAAAAATACTAGTGACTGATGCATACTGATTTTGGATGCTGCCATTGGGAAATTTAGGCTCTCATGTTTGTAAACTTTATCATTGTTTGTAAGTTCCCATGTGGAATGTTGGTAGAATGCTAATGTTATTCCATTTGAGCTTGTATTAAGTCTGGAGCTATACTTAACTGAGCATTACTATAGGAAGCTGAAATAAGTGAACCTTAAAACATTACAGTGTGGACCTGCACCCCCCCTGCATTCTCCTTGCAGGACTTTAAATCTTTATTTCTACTTGGCTAATCTTGGGTTTCTGCTGACTTACTCCCATTAACATTATCCTGCAAAGAACAGTGTATGTGTTCAACTTTCCTTATATGTAGGATAGCACACACTCAATCAGAGCAACGCTGTCCCCACCTGAAACCCTCTGTAGCCAACCCCACCTTTATGCCCACTGCCTAATAATTTCCTTTACAGTCATTCCCAGTGGAAAAGTTTGAATTTGGCTACAGAAATCAAGTATAGCCCAAACAGGCTATATTTACCACTTACCGTGCAATCCTTGCCAAAGGTTTTTGCCCGCTCCATTCGCTCTGCTCACTCCGCTCCCCTCCCACCAAAGCTGTACTCAAATTTAATCTAGCAAAAGACCGCTCCAACTAATATCCAACCAATCAACTCATACCTCCCATAATCTCCACCCCTCTACTCCTCCTTCCTACTTATCATACATCCTAATCCCAACACAGTCATGTCGCTAACTACTACACTTATAATCCTTTGCTGCACTATTCTAGCATTTACTACATCTTACGAAGACATTTCAGTCAATTCTCCCAACCACTTCCATTGCACTCTGTCAACTACCCTTCTCAAATTCCCACCACACAATTTCACTACTCCAACCCCAAAATGCCTCCTTCCACCACACCTACCTAATTACCAAGCCCGCACCTCATCTGAATGCAAATTTTTCTTAAAATACCACAAGCATTTCACTGCATATATAAAACATATCCTTCGCATTCTCTCTAAACTTACTCTCAGTGGAGACGTACACCCTAACCCTGGCCCCAATTTCTCCAACCTCTCCACAAAACCCCCTCCAAATAGCTCCCCTATCACCCAAATCACACTTAATAAAAATCCAACAGACCTCCTCATTATGTCTCTTAACATCAAAAGCATCTGTAACAAAATCCATGACCTCCAGGCATACATACACCTGTATTCCCCTGACATCCTTATCCTAACCGAATTTTGGCTTAAACCTCACATCAAAAGTGAAGAATTACTCCCACCTGGATATAACATCCCCCGCAAGGACAGAATATCCAGAAAAGGAGGAGGAGTGGCACTGATGTATAAACATCACCTCAGTATCCAAATTCTCACCCAGTTAGCTCCCCAGCTTGACAAGGAAGAAATCCTCTGTGCTACCCTAAATTTAAATCCTAAGAAAGCAATCAACTTAATAGGCTGCTACTTCCCTCCAGGCCAAAATATACCCCCCTTGAAAACCTATTAAACTGGGCCAATCTCTCCCTACCCTAAGAAACCATCATACTCGGTGACTTTAACATTAACTGGCTATCCTGCAATAGTAAACCCCTAGCACTCCACCTAGATCTCCATGGCTTCTCACAACTTATACAATCCCCAACCAGGATAAATAAAAACCCCAGTAATCACACCATTCTTGACTGGGCCCTAGTCAACAAAGATCCTCACTCTTACCTGGCAGGCTCATTACCTGACTCCCTAAATAACCACTCCTCAACCTTCCTACTAAAACACCACATAAATAGCAGCAAACCCATTGTCCACCGACACATTCACTACAAAGCTAAATTCAACTCCAGCTCCTTCACCACCTCCCTACAAAAAATAAACTGGTCACCCCTAACGTATCTCAACCTGGATGAAGCAGTCTACTACTTTAACAGCACTTTCCTCAACACCCTTAACTCCCATGCCCCCCAAAGATGCACCAAAATCCGAACTAAATAATCCCCCTGGCTACAAAAAAACACCAAAGACCTTATGAAATCCTGGGATAAAATATGGGAACAATGGCGCACAACCAAAAACCCCTCAGATAGGCAACTATTCCTTGAACTACGTAACAAAGTCAAAAAGCTAGTAAAAGCAGACAAAGCCCTTTTCTATCAGACATCCCTAAACTCCTCCCAAAACAACCCAAAGCAATTCTGGTCCACAATTAACTCTATCATCTGCCCAGGGAAGATAAACACCCCCCCACCCCCACCAACCACCCCTCTCTCCACCTGTAGCATAGCTGACTCTTTCAACAAACATTTTACAGAGATCGTTCTATCCCTAACTAAAAAACACTTCCCTACATCAACACTCCCCACACTCAAACCAACTCCACCCCTCCCTCCCTTCTTCCTTTCTACAGTACCCACCTCCAACATAAAAAAACTACTGACAAAACTTAAACCCACAAGACTAGCAGCTGACAACCTGCCCGCAGAATACCTAAAAATAGCAGCTAATGTTTTAGCTTATCCCATCTCCATATTAATCAATTGCTCCATATCTGAGTCCTATGTGCCAACCTTATGGAAAATATCCCACATCATACCCCTACACAGAGACGGCCCCTCAGCAGACATCTCCAACTACCGCCCCATTGCCATCCTCTTGCTTCTCTCCAAGATACTCGAAAAATGTATCAACTCACAGATCTCCAATTATGTCCTAGACAATAATCTCCTCTCTTACACACAGCATGGTTTCAAACCACACCATAGTACCACAACTGCACTGCTCTCCTTCACTAACACCATTCTCCAACATAAAAACAATGGCCTTTTCTCCTCTGCTGTATTTCTTGACCTGTCAAAGGCTTTTGATATTGTATCACATGATCTTCTACTCTCTACACTCTCCAACCTCTCCTTTTCCATTCTTGCCATCAGTTGGTTCCACAGCTGTCTATACGGCCACCAGCAGTCAGTTGTCTGGCACAACGATCTATCCCCTTGCCTCCCTGTTACTCTTGGGATTTCCCAAGGCTCCATCCTTGGCCCCTTGCTTTTCTCCATTTTTACCAATGACCTGCACACCGCCACCAAACATGCCTCCCTCATACAGTATGCAGATGACGCCACTCTCATCTGCTCAGCTCCAACTCTAACAGAACTACAACAGATCACTCAAGCATCTTTCTCTTCTGTTGAAAGTTGGCTATTAAATGCTGAACTCCTCCTCAACCCAAATAAGACCAAACTCCTCATCTTTCAACCTTCAAAATCTACCCCGAACATCCCCCATTTCAACATACTTGCCAAAGAAAACACTTCCATCTCACCAACAGCCCACACTAAGCTACTCAGTGTACAGATTGACAACAAACTCAAATTTGACACTCACATATCATTCACAGTAACAAAAGTCCACAAAAAAACTGGGTACCTTGTATAGAAACCAACAATACCCAACCAAACCAGCCAGAATCTCTACCACAACTTCCCAACTAATCTCAACCCTACTCTATGCATCACCCATACTCACAAATCTTCGACAATCAGAACTAAAGAAACTCGAAGCCTGCTACAATAAAATTGCAAAATTTGCATCAGGGGACTCCCACTGCAGTCACCACTGTGTCTCCCTTAGAAACCTAGACTGGCTTGAGCTCCCTCAACTCCTACACCTAACCCAACTTACCTTTGCTCATAAACCTGTAAACCACCCTCTTAAAATTCCCTCACTTCATACACTTCTCCAACCCTACCAGTCCTCCAGACCCCTTCACTCCTGCAACAAAAATCTACTCCAAGTCACCAAACCCAACAACTCTGCAGGGGAAGTGCTATTCTCCTACCCCATATCCAAAATTTGGAACTCACTCCCCACTGCCATAACTACCCTCCCTTCCAGCAGTCTCTTCAAAAATGCTCTTAAAGCACATCTAAAATCTCACTGGCTATGTCCTTGTCCAAACCCCAACTAACCCCCCCTTTCTTCTGTACCACTAATTAGCTGCCAGCTCTACTATTAGCTGTCAAAAGGTTATCAGTATTTCATATCCTTTAACTAGCAGATGATTGCAGTATGATGTTTACTCTTTTCTCTATGTGAGAAATTAATACTACTAGGCAAATGTCTTGCACCTTATATTGTTATTATACTCTGACATATGTCATTACCTGTCAGACTGTGTCTTTGCTATAAATACGCTGTTTTTTTTTCCTCTTCTGAAATGCTAGATTATACTCTTATATTATGTGAAATTTTGCTTGTCTGAATATATGGAGCCTTCCTTGTGATATTATACTCTGACATATAGGTAATTTCTCCTGTTGAACTGTGTCTTTACTATAATTATACGGTTTCTTTTTTCATGTGATATGAAGACATGCATGAATGGGCGTGCCTTTGTTGAAGGTTGGGCGTCGAGGTGGCAACTCAGCACCTTGAAAATCTACTGCCAATCATTAGCGGACCAGAGTTTCACTGTGGCGACCCCTAACCGGGAAAAGACGAAAGACAACAACAACATGCTAGATTGTACTCTTCTATTATGTAAATCTCATATGTCTATATATATTTAGCTTTTCTCCCTGGGCCTCCCCTGAAAATGGGCATATACCCAGTCGGACTTTCCCGGTCAACAAATATAAAATAAAATAAGTAAATAAATAAATATTAGTCTAGTCTCTGCAACTAAAACTAGCAGAGCTGGAATTTTTCTCCCTGACCCTCCCCTGAAAATGGACTCTTAACCAGTCGGACTTTCTCGATAATCAAATGTCAATAAATAAATAAAAAGACATACATCTGGAGTGTTTCTTCCCAGGCCTCCGCTGAAAATTGGCTCTGTTCCAAGTCGGACTTTCCCGGTAAACAAATGTTCAATAAATAAAACTAAATTTAAATTGTAGTATTTTTAACATCATGTGCTTTGCCAAAACATTTGAATTAATCAGTTCCTTGATGTCACAGTCCTGTACAAAAATATATTTTTAAAATTGCTTAGTTGTTTTAGAAACATAATAAACATTAGATGTACCCAGAGCCAGGTCTGGAATACTCTGAACTACAAGTAAACAACTTTCTAATTGCACTAACTCCTTTTTGATTACAGTTATAAAGTTTGTAGTGTTGTATGCAAGAACACCAGCTTTAAGATAAATGCATGACAGACAAAGCAAGGGGTTTATTAGCAGCAAAAATGTTTAGCTTTCCAGAAATAGGAAGTCAGTAAGTAGCTGAATTTCCTTCAAGATTTTCTATCATTTATGTGAATTGTAGTTGATAAAAACTCACCTTATCTGAAGTTGTGCTTCTGTAGGAATGATGATGGAATTTTGATTAGTCATGGATGATGTTGAACCCCCCAGCAGTATGAACATAGGCTCTAGATGATTGTTACTGTTGAAGTGACACCCTGACTCGTGTAAAAATGGAAAAAAAGTGGTTGTGGATGGATCGATCGATGGCTGAGAAGATGTTGACCTTGCTGTATGCCTGGAGTGGGTGGAAAGACATCAATAGGTGGAAAATTATTTGGATAGTGGAACTGAAGATAGATATTGGTGGGCTGGAGGTGAATAGGAAAGTGGAACACGTTGGGAGATAGCACATGTTCAGTGCTGTATAATAGAGGGGTTGGGGAGACAAAGTTCAGATGAAGAAAAGCAGAACTCAAATGGAGTGAATAAGAGAAGTATAGTGGACAATGGTGTAGATGTAGGATGACAGAGGGCCAATGACTCAGTGACTGGAGGGAAAAAGCAGAGGATGGACAATAGTACAGCATAGGGTGACAAAGAGGTTTCTGTGAAGGAATACAAAGATGAAAAGGCAGATGAAGTAAAATGCAGCCAGAGGACTGCAGGCTGATGAAGAGAGAAGTGAAAGAGCAGAACTGACTGATACATGGAGAATGATTCAACCTGGTTAGGTAGAAAAGTGAGTAAAAGCAGTAGTAATATATAAAGGCATTGTGACCTTTCCTTTTCCTTTAGCTTCTCTGTATTTTTACATTGAGCTTGAAGTTTGAGCAGTACCAAAGGGGCACAGGCAAACAAAAGGATGTGATAGATCAGTTTAAAATACCATATGCTAATGATGCCTTAAAGAAGTAAGAGTATTGTAAGAAGTGGAAAAGTACATGGAGGACTGAGTGAGAACCGCATAATTGCTGAAAGCGTTTCATACTTGGAACAGAGGTGGGTGACATGAGGAACTGCAGCATAATAGGGATGTAAAGTGAAAAAAGAATGAAGAGGAGGGACTTAATTAGAAAAAGGAGGAAAAACCTAATGTAAACAATGGGAGACGTTAATGTAAACAATGGGAGACGTTTTCTTTCTTTCTTTAACACATGAAAGAGGGATGGCTGCATCATTACAAAGAGGTCCAGGAGGCCAAGTACCTGGATGGTAGTAATATTTAATAATGATGCTGAAGTCTACCCTCTGCTAAAGAGATGAGTCATCTAATTACATTAGGGCCATTTGGCGTAAGTCTATAATATGTGTGCATTTTCAAAGCATTTTTAGCTGTGGCACAGTGAGTCTCAGCAGGTACTAATCTTGTACTGCATTCTTAGCTGTGGCACTGTGAGTATCAGCAGCCACTAATCTTGTAATGCATTCTTTGCTGTGGCACTGTGAGTATCAACAGCCACAAATCTTGTACTGCATTCTTAGCTGTGGCACTGTGAGTATCAGCAGCTACTAATATAGTACTGCATTCTTAACTGTGACACTGTGAGTAGCAACAGCCACTAATCTTGTAATGCATTCTTAGCTGTGCACTGTGAGTATGAACAGCCACTAATCTTGTACTGCATTCTTAGCTGTGGCACTGTGAGTATCAGCAGGTACTAACATTGTACTGTATTCTTAGCTGTGGCACTGTGAGTATCAGCAGCTACTTATCCTGAAATGCATTCTTAGCTGTGGCACTGAGAGTATCAGAAGCTACTTATCTTGTAATGCATTCTTAGCTGGGGCACTGTGAGTATCAGCAGTTACTAATCTTGTACTGCATTCTTAGCTGTGGCACTGAGAGTATCAGCAGCTACTTATCTTGTAATGCATTCTTAGATGTGGCACTGAGAGTATCAGCAGCTACTTATCTTGTACTTTGTTGTTAGCTGTGGCACAGTATCAGCAATTACTAATTTTGTAATGCATTCTTAGCTGTGGCACAGTGTATCAGTAGCCACTAATCTTGTACTGCATTCTTAGCTGTAACAGTGTGAATATCAGCAGCCACTAATATTGAACTGCATTCTTAGCTGTGTACTGTGAGCATCGGCAGCTACTTATCTTGTTTATTTATTTATTTGTTTTACATTTGTTGACCGGGTTTGTCCGACTGAGCTGATGGCCCTTTTTCAGCGGTGGCACGGGGAGAAAAGCTCCTAACGTTTACAGTGAAAGTAATAAAACATTTAAAATATTGAAAAAATAATAATGACATCTCAATTCTGAAAACAAAAGCATAAAAATTAATTACAGAGTTTAAGTTGCCATTTACATAAGTTATAAGTAAAAACAAATGCACAGTTTGAATAGCTTAGCTAAGGAATTTACAGTTAGTGAGAATAATACAGGCAATGTTTATTATTTATTTATTTAATTATTTTACATTTGTTAACCGGGATAGTCTGACTGGGTGTGAGCCCATTTTCAGCAGAGGCCCGGGGAGAAAAGCTCCAGAAATACAATTTACAATAGGTATTAATATAAAAAGTATAGATAAATCGATGTGGAAAGAAAAATACAACTGTACAATTGGCATCTAGATAGAGCAGTAACAATTACGAGAATAATCAATAGTACAGTGAGAAAGAGCATAAAAATTATGTTAATGGAGGCAAGCATTATTTTCTATTACACAGATGTTATTTAAAAGAAAAAAATTAACTTTGTATAAATAGAGAAAGAAGAGAAAGGAGTTGCAGGAAGGGAATACATAAGAAATGAAAGTATAGATTCACAGGTTAGATAGGAAGATGTATAAGGGGAGATTAGCCAGAGCTGATACAGGAGCAGATCCATTTGCTATATAGACAGTCTTTTAGGTGTTTCGTAAATTGAATTTTGTCTGTGATGTTTAAAATGTATTGGGGAATGTTATTGCACATTTTTGAAATGCGGTAGGAATAGAGGGAGTCCCCAGCTTTTTTTACTTCGGGGGACATGCAGGAGGGTTTTGTTAATAGAATGGAGTTGGCGAGTATTTGCATATGGTTGGAGAAGTTGTTGTAAGGAAGGGATCTGGTCTGGATTGCCTAATAATTTGTGGGTAAAAATGAGTTGGGTATAGCTCAGATGTTGGGTAAGTTCTAACCACTTTAATTGTTGTAAGGAGAAACAATGATGCGACCTGTGTCAGGAGTTAGTGGCAAATTTGGCTATTTTGTTATAGCAAGATTCAAATTTGGAAAGTTCAGTTTTGCTAAGTATGGTAAAGATAGGAGATGCATAGAACAGAGTAGATAGGAGGTGACTTCTGGAGATATCTAATCTGGCTTGGTTAGTAAGAAATGTCAATGTGGTAAAGGGAGCCAAGTCTGATAGGTATTTTTCTATAGATTGAGATATGTGAATATCAGATTTCAGTTTATCAATGATAATACCCAATAGCTTAGTTTGAGAGGTGTAATATGTAAATAATAATATAACATAATATAATTATATATTAATATATATATATATATATATATATATTATATATAATGTAATAATATAATAATATGTAAATAGTAATATGTAAGAATATGTAAATAAGTATATATTTAAGACTGAGTGACTGAGTGGCGATTAGCTAGATAAGATAGCTAAGAGAGTTAACAGATAAACAGAAATTGAACCAGAGAGGGCAAGGCAGTAGGCTGTCCTAGGAAAGGCAGATTATGGAGGGTGAGTACAGTGGCATGACCCGTGACTTTTCAGGTATTCTTTGGTGAGTGATTTAAATTCTTTTGAGTTCAAGTGATCTAATTTCCAATGGCATTTTCCTCCAAGATATGGTCAGATGGGTAGCTGTAGAGGTTGCAACCAGTTTTGTTCTTGGGTTTATAGATTTGTACTAGGTCTTTGTCTGAACTTCGGAGAGTCCTAGAAGGAGTGTAGAAAGAGACTAGAGGAGATAGGTTGGGACAGTATGATGGTTGGTACAACATAGAGTGGATAATCTGAAGCTGAGAGAGGAGAAGCTGGTGGGGTAATTCTAGCCAATGTAAGTTTTTTAGAGAGAGACAGTGATGAGATCTATAGTTTTGGTTTGCTGCAAATCAGGCCACTTTATTATTGGTAGTTTCTAATTTAGGAGAGAATATTTGAGGTTTGTGAGGATTTGAGAGCTATACAATAGGCTTGGTAGCAGATAAGCATGAGAGAGGGATACTTTTGCTTTGTTAGTAAGGAACTTTTTATTTCTGTGTAAGAGGCCAAGTTTTTGATGGGTTTTCTTAATGCAGTTGTTTACATGCAAATTAAATTTCAGTTGGCCATCTATTATGACACCTAGAAGTTTTGTGTTAAGTTCTACGATAGATGTGTTATTTAGAGAATGGATAGAAAAAGTGGATTTAAGGTTGTTTAGGTTTTTGGGAAGAAAAAGTAAGAGTTTAGTTTTTTTTTTTTGGATTCAGAATAAGCTGGTTGTTACAGAGCCAGGTTTCAAGTGAGTTAAAGGATGTCCAATTAACAGAAATTAGATCAGAAAGTGTGCCTGCAATGGTGATAACTGTAGAGTCATCAGCATATTGGACAAGGAAGGACTGAGGGCAGGAAGTATAGAGTAGACTAGTAAAGATATTGAAAAGTAATGGACCAGGAATAGATCGTTGGGGAACACCCATTTTAACAGGGAGAGGGCAGAGAGCCACTTTACTGATTGTAGTCGATCAGTAAGATAGCTAGAAAACCAGGCAATAGTAGAGGTGGAGAAGTTAAGGTTAGTCAGTTTGTTCAGAAGAAGGGAGTGGGAGACTGTATCAAATGCCTTAGAAAGATGCAGGAATAAGCAAGAGACTAGTTTATTGTTATCTCTGGCCAGAGAAATGGTGCTGATGAAGGATAGGGGGGCAGTAGTGGTGCAGTGTGTTGGGCAAAAGCCATGTTGTGTGGGGGTGAGCAGATTTTCTTGAAGTAAATGTTGCATGACTTGCTTGTGTATGCATTTTTCTAATATTTGTGAGAGGTGAAAGGATAGCTATAGGCCTGAAACTGGAGATCTCAGTGGAGTTACCTCCTATATGTATAGGTAGAGTATAGAATTGTTTCCAAATAGAGGGAACTTTTGATTCAGAGATAGAACGGTTTATCAGAATAGATACAGGAATAGCTAGAGTCTGCTGCTACCTGATGGAAGTAGGGAGGTATGTTATCAGTGGATGTAGAGCAGGGTTTTAGTTTGCAGGGTAGAGATTTAATGTAGATGGAAGGTATAGGTTTAAGGGAAATTTTGTTAGTAGAATTTAGACTAGGAGAGGGGACAGGGGGATTTAAAGTGTTAGTAGTAAAGGAGTCAGAACTTAACATCTTCCTAATGGATTCATTGAAGTAAGAACTGAAGATGGCTGTGGTTTCTTGTGGTGTAGTTGTTGGGCAGGGGTTAGGAGACAAATGGTTTCCAGGATGCAATATTTGATTTATTGAGTGTCATTTTTTTGGGGAATTTGATCTTTGTGAACTAGGTGGGTTATAATAGAAGTCTTTTTTGCCTTTATTAATATGTTTTTTGGTCAGATTTCTGTGTTCTTTATATTTTTGTAAGTGGATGGGAAGCTTAGTTTTTACCCATGTTTTCCACATCCTATCTCTGGTTTCCATCAAGGTGTGGGTAGCATTAGTTAACCAGGGGAATATGTTTGATTTAATACATACTGTGCAGAGGGGTGCCAGTGAGTTAAGAATATTTAAGAAGGTTGAGTTAAATGAATGTACTGCTTCATCTAGAGGGAGTTGGGTCAGAAAAGACCAGTTGAGTTTGGAGAGGATGGTATTAAAAGTTTCTGGGTGGAAGTTTGATAGCTTGCAGCATGTAATGTATCTATGTGGCCTGAAGAAATGTGGAGAGGATCTAAGAACTTTTACTGGGGAGTGATCACTTAAGGAGTCAGGTAGAGTTACAGGATTATGATAGTTAAGGGGGCCTGAGACTAATATCCAGTCAATAAGTGAGCCAGAGTTGTGAGATTTGTTAGAATGGGTAGATGTAGAGCTAAGTTGTATAAAGCCCTGCAAGTTTATACATAAGGTAGAGTTTGATGGACAGAGGGATAGAGGAATCCTACTATCATTTTTCTCGGAGTATTCCACTGCAATTCGTACTGTCCTTTCCAGTTCCATATTTACCACTGCCACTTGCTATTTCTCTCACGACTAACTCCTCTAACCTACCCAGTACTATTTCACATACCCCCCACTTACCATACACTCTCCTCTAACTCTCTACTGTTGAGCTCACCCTCACCTTTACACCTGTTTCTCTCTTCTTGTCTGATTGTTTTCTGCAACTGGTCGTCTTGTTCTTCCCCGCTCCGTTCGCTACGCTCACTCCGCTCCCCACCCTACCCCCGATTCCCACACACCCCCAGGGGCCCTACCTTTATACTTACTTAGACACACCCCAATTTACCTAACTACCTATAACAATTTCCTGTACATCTAACCTATCAACACCTTACTCCTACTCCTACAACCACACCCTCTCTCCACAATCTTATATAACTACCTCGCCTCCCCCTATTATTACTTACCGTGCAGTCCTATACTTACTAGCCTCATACTCAATAATAACATGCCTTTAACCCTTAACTCAATCTTTCCACTTCTTCTCCTTAACATCCTACTTTACTACTACACTCTTACCTCCTACGAATATCTTAGGCTTAGCCAACCTCCTGTATTAGCCAAACACACTACAACTACACTTCCTCTACCTGACCAAACACATATAAATATACTATCAACCTGTCCCTACCTTCCCCCTCTCTACCATAAAGTACACCATTACAGTTTCACACCCTCCAAACAGTTCTATCTAATACCCATCAAATACATAAAAGTCTTTCAAGTCCCACAAACACTGTTACTGATACATGGGGACATCCACCCCAACCCCGGTCCCAATACCCTCCTCAATCACACCCCTTCAAACCAAACTGCTAACTGTTCTGGCTCACCCTTCTCCACTGACTCCCTCTCTATTGCTCACCTAAATATTCGTAGCATCAACAACAAAGTCACACAACTCCATGCCTTAATTGATTTCTACGCCTTTGATATTCTCTGTCTCACTGAAACCTGGCTTAAACCCAGTACCAAAGACAACGAATTCACTCCCCCAGGCTATAGCACCTTAAGGCAAGATCGTCTTAATAAAAAGGGCGGGGGAGTGGCCCTCCTATACAAATCCCAACTTCAGGTAGCCTTAATTGACTCCTTGCCCCCCTCCCCAGCAAATGCTGAAATACTTTGTTCCAAACTCCAAGTTAATAAATCCAAAGCTATAAATATAATATGTTCCTACATCCCTCCAGGCAAGAACATCAACACTCTAGAAAATATTCTAAGCTGGGTCTCCTGTAGCTTTCCCCAGGAAACCATAATCTTAGGCGACTTCAATATTGACTGGAACTCCTGCATATCTCCCAAACCCACCATTCACCTTAATCTCTTTAACTTTCATCAAACCATTAACTCCCCTACTAGAATACATAAATCCACCCACAAACAAACCATTCTAGACTGGATACTAACCAACAACAATCCCCTCTCCTATAAAACAGGAATACTCCCTGACAACATCAGCGACCACCTCCTTACCTTTATCACTAAACAAAAATTCAACAATCCCAAGCTAACTACTTATCGTATCAAATACAACAAAACAGATTTCAACCTAGCATCCTTTCAAAATGAACTCAAGGAATATAACTGGTCAACTCTAAAACACCTCCCAATAGATGAAGCAGTAACCCATTTCAACAATATCTTCCTACAAATTCTAAACCAGCATGCCCCATCCCGCTTAATTAGAGTCAGTTCCAAAGCAGCCCCATGGCTCTCGAAAACAACTAAACAAACTATGCGAGCTAGAAATAAACTATGGACTAAATGGAGGTCCACAAAAAACCCTACTGACCATCAAAACTTCAAACATCTAAGAAACAAAACAAAGAAACTTACCTATCTGGATAAAAAAAACTACCACTTTCAATATCAACAAAACCAAAACCAAAACCCAAAACAATTTTGGTCAGGAATAAACAAACTACTCCATCCAGGTAACACCAAAACACCTACCCCAACTAGCCTAGCACAGACCCAACCTAACATAATAGCCAACACTTTCAACAACTTCTTCTCTCAAACAGTCACCTCACTGGCAAGCACCATGACTCCCCCCCCATCACTACAAATTACCCCCACTCATAACAGCACCCACATGCTAAAATTTAATACCGTCTCCACAACCTATATACGTAAACTACTATCTAAACTCAAACCGTGCACCCCCTCTGCCGACAAGCTTCCAGCTGAATATCTGCAACTAGCTGCAACCGAAATAGCCTACCCAGTCTCCATCTTAATAAACAGAACTATAACTGAATCCAAAATCCCATCCTGTTGGAAAATCTCCCATATTATTCCCCTCCATAAAGGAGGTAACTCTAACGAACTCTCCAATTTTCGGCCTATTGCCCTTCTATCTCCTCTATCCAAAATAATGGAACGCTGTATACACCATCAACTCCTACATTATCTCTTGAATAACAACTTGCTTGTAGACTCACAACATGATTTTAGGCCCTACCACAGCACTTCAACTGCCCTTCTCTCCTTCACTGACACTATCAATAAAAATCGCAATAACAACCTGTTCTCCTCTGCGCTATTCTTGGACCTCTCAAAAGCATTCGATATGGTCAACCATCAACTTCTCTTCGATACCTTAAAATCCCTCTCACTTGATTCACAAGCAATACAGTGGTTTGACTCATACTTGACTAATAGAAAACAAGCAGTCCTCTGGGACAGCCATCTATCCTCTCAACTCCCAGTTACTATTGGCGTCCCACAAGGATCCATCTTAGGTCCCCTACTTTTCTCTATTTTCATAAATAACCTGCCCATTTCCCTCCCCACATCCACTTGTATACAGTATGCAGATGATTCCACTCTCATCTGCTCTGCTTCATCCCCAGTAGAACTCCACTCCGCTACCCAATTGGTCTTCACTGCAGCAGAAAAATGGTTTCAACATATCTGTCTCCTCCTAAATCCCAAAAAAAACAAACTACTACTTTTCACCCCAACCCTTAAATCCACCCCAATCACTTTTTCCATTGTGTCCTGTAATGGCACTGTCATCAAACCTGACTATTCCACAAAACTGCTAGGCGTCACCATAGACAATCAGCTAAATTTTGACTATCACATTGATTTAACTATCAAGACAGTCAATAAAAAGATTGGTGCCCTTTACAGACTTAAGCCCTTTCTTACTGCCACATCCCGAGTGTCTCTCGCCCAAACTCACCTCATTTCTACATTAATGTATGCCTCTCCTTCTTTTATCAACATATCTAAAGCTAATCTTCAGAAACTGAATATAGCCTACCACAGTATTGCCAGATTTGCCACTGGCTCTCCATTCCGTACTCATCACTGCCTTAACTTAAAGAAACTTAACTGGCTTGAACTTCCAAACCTAATACTCCTACAACAACTAATCATCACTTTTAAAATTCTACATTACCCCTCCAACACACCCATACTGAATAACCTCATCACACCTTATAAAAATCTCACTACACTAAGATCAGCCAACAAGCTTCTAGTTACTACTCTGAAATCTCATAATAAATCAGGTGATTCCTTATTTGCAAACACTATCGGTTCATATTGGAATAAACTTCCCACAGAACTGACCTCCCTAGGCTCATGTCACCTTTTCAAAAAACAGATGAGAAATCACTTACTAATTCACTGGCTATGCCCATGCTCCAATCCCGACTGAGCTGAGCAAATTTATTACCCTCTCTAGTCCCCTCCTGTGTACCTTCACTCTTTTGTTCAAAATTCTGACTGACTTCTACAGTCCCCTCTTTTGTGCCATCACTTTTTAGTTCAAGATTCTTTTTGACTTCCCCTCAGAACATCTGTTTTTCTTTTCTCTTGCTTCCTTTAGTTGACTTCCTATATTCCTTCTACCTTTTGCATTCATCACTACCTTTGTTTCCCCCTCTCTTTTTCCTACTGGCTACTCCTCAGCTTTACTATGTCCAAAATACTTGTACCAAACAGAAACTGTACTTTTTCCACATTCTGTTTACTTCATTTCTGCTTTTTCCTTATCTCTAACTACATAATACCTGTTACACTACCAGCCTGCATAGTTAACACTGTACATTAACTGTCTCCTGCTTTTTGCCAATGCCTGATTTGTTGTCTTGACTTGTGACTAGTAATATTTTTTAACTGTAAATTTTATTTTATGATACTGGAGCTTTTCTCCTCAGCCCTTGGCTGAAATTTGACATGTCATCTACTCAGACTAGTCCAGGAAAACTGTATATGCGTTTGTATTTTGCCTTACAACATTATTTTTATTGTTAGTTTATTAGTGACTTTTTAAACTGTAGTGTTATAGTCTGATAGTGGAGCTTTTCTCCTCGGGCCTCTGCTGAAAATGGACATGAAATCCAGCCAGACTAGCCCGGTTAACAAATGTAAAATAAAATAAAATAAAATAAATTTATGTTTACATGCCCAAGGAGAATGCTTTCATTATGTATGTGTTGAGAAAGATAGGAGAGACTATTTTCCAGTAAGGGAATGTTGTCCCCTAGGGGTATATAAATGGCTGCTACAGTGATTGTAATATAATTGTTAAGTTTAAGATTAGCACTCAGGATTTCATCAGGTAGAAAGGATGGGATAGGTTTATCTAGAGATGTATGAGTAAGATGGTTGGAGTAGGCAATGGCTTCTCCTTCCCCTTTTTTCTTTTGACGGTCTAGTCATAGTATATTGTATCTAGGAGGGAGAATGTCTGTATCTGGGTTTTGAGGTTTTAGCCATGTTTCTGTGAGGGTGATAATATCTGGGGAATTATTTGACATCCAGGAGAGGAATTCACTGACTTTAGTTAACACACTTCTAATACTCATTGAGTAAAAAGATATACGTTTTTTTGGAAGAGTAAGGTGTCCTGTGTCTGTAACAGTAGAATTGTTGACAGGGGAGGGAGAGTTTGGGACTGGATTTAGATCAATATCACCTGATAGTAGAGTTTTAGAGAGGAAATAGACATTATAGAGAGGGGTAGTAGATGAGGTACTTTATTTTACTTTTGTGGGGGAAGGAAACATTTTGATTTTGGGAAGGAGAGCATTAGAAGGAAAGATGGAAGAGCAAATAGTGAAAGAGCAAATAGGATTTGGGAAGACATTTGGATGAGTGTATGTTGGAACTGGATATTCAGGTGTTAGTTGGGTATTATAGGAGGTAAGAAGGTAAAGTAGTAGTAAGGGAGGCATGTAGAGGAAAGTTTGGATCAAGTTGGTCATGTTAATAAGATATGTCAGTAGTTGTAAGCAAGGGCAATGGAAGTAGATTTGTTTGGAAACGTAATATTTAAAAATTCAGGGTACACTAAGAAATTGGGGAAAGCCTCAAGTGGAGGAGTTGGAATAGGTAAAACTTTAGTAGGAGCAAAGTAGGTCTAGTTATTATGTAAGTGTGAGGTGCAACTAGTTGGAATTGGGCCAGGGGACAGGAAGGGGTGGGGTTTGAGGGGAGGGGGATAGTGGAGATTAGGTATAAAGGAAATTATATGGGAGTGAATGGGAATGGGGGTAGGGGAGGGGAGCAGAGTGAGCCTGAGCATAGTGGGGCTACACCCTTGGTTGCAAGTTCTCACAAAAAAAGATCAGTAAGTAGAATCACTTGTATGGCAGGTAATTCCAGATAAGTAGAAAAAAAGAAGGTAGTCAGAAACCAATTCAGGAAACAGGCTAGTAGTTAGCTGTAAGGCTAGATATCAACAGGAGAGTTAGTGTAGAGTACAGCATCAAAGCTTAAAAGTACTCAGAGGAATAATTATAGTAGAAAAGTAGTAGGAAGGAAATAAAGTATGAAGAAGAGCTAGTAGGTACGTTAGACAGGTGGAATTATCTGTAGGAGAGCAATTATGTTAAAGAATGCAGACTATCCAGAGAAAGTTGTAGAGCAGGAAAAAAAGAGGAAGGGGGGCATGCAGCTGGTTCTGGTGGCAAGGGAGTAGCCGTGTTAAAAAATACAGTGTAGCGGCAACCATTAGCAGTGAGATGAAGGTAGAAGAATAACACATACAGTGGTTAACAGACTGTTTTTCTAATATACTTGCAGACTTCAAGGATTCAGGAAAGAGACTTTTACTATGGTGTCCGCTGAGTTTATACAGTGGCTGTGCTGGGTTTTAAGTCATATGAGTAGTATTGCAGGCAGGAGGTCCTTAAATTACATTGACCAGATAACAGACATAAAACAATCACAGAATGACGAGGAACAATGGAGTTGACTCTTACCACCTGAAACCAAAAGGGAAAAGCTAGTGGAAAAGCAATAATGCACTGTATTCTTATCTGCGGCACTGAGAGTATCAGCAGCTTCTTATATTGTACTGCATTCTTAGCTGTGACACTGTGAGTATCAGCAGCTTCTTATCTTGTATTGCATTCTTAGCTGTGGCACTGTGAATATCATCAGCTTCTTATCTTGCACTGCATTCTTAGCTGTGGCACTGAGAGTATCAGCAGCTTCTTATCTTGTACTGCATTCTTAGCTGTGGCACTGTGAATATCAGCAGCTTATAGGTTCATAGGTTCATACTAGGCTATCTGCCCTAGGGCATTTATAAGCCTAGCCAGAGTGTGTTTGGCTTTCGCCACCCATTTTAAATTAATTTTGCTATGCCTTTTTTGAGGTTAGTATACTGTGCCTCTGTCTAACAGTGACACAGAAGTGATAGCCGGGGTAAACCTACGATCTCCCATCCACTCATCAAGATTCCTCTTGAAGAGAGTCAATGTGGGACTCTGCCTAACCTGGACTGGGATTTTATTCCAGAGTGAAGGGAGCCTCTGGGTTATGAATCTGTTCCTCCAGCATGTCCTATTTATTTCAGTGCTGAGGTTCAAGTCTCTCGGAGCTGTAGCTCGATGGGATTTGGATTTTCTGAGGTGCAGCATGTCCATTAATTCCGGGTTGGACATGGCTTTATACGTCAGGCACAGATCGCCTCTGAGCAGGCAGTATGTCACTGAGTAGAGCTGGAGTTTCTTTAACCGGGCAGCATATGGCATCTGTTTGAGCCCTTTGATCCTCTTGGTGAGGTACGTTTGGGGTCTTTCCAGTTGCTGCAGGTGTCTGGTAAGGTACATCCCAAAGGGGCATTGTACTCAATTATGGGCCTGATGAGGGATGAGTAAAGAGGCACGATGACCTCCCCTGATCTAGATGTGAATCCCTTCATGATTAGGTGGGCTATATAAAATGTTTTTCTAACCACTTTGGCCACGTGGTTGTCAAATGAGAGATTGCTATCAACTTGGGTCCCCAGGTCCCTAATGACTTCTTCTGTACTTAATGGATTACCACCTATGTGGTAATTTGTGGGCACTTTGTTTTTGCCAAAGGGGATGACTATACACTTTTTGGCGTTTAGCTTGAGGCCATGGCTCTGGCACCAGTTGTCTGTTTCTATGAGGCCCTTTTGGAGGATGCTTGTGTCGACTGGAGAGTTGATTATGCCCAGTTTGCAGTCATCTGCGAACTTGGTCAGCCACAGTCCTTCCGTGTTGGCCTGTACCGCCGAGAAATATATACCGAACAAGGGACTGAGCCTTGTGGGACACCACTTGTAACTGGTTTGGAGTCTGACATGGCTCCAGCAATTCTAACCATGTGGGTTCTGTCCTTGAGCCAGTTTGCAACCCATCTAGTGACACAGGGGTTTATATTTAAGCTGGTGAGCTTATCTATAATGCCCAAGTGGGGTATTGTATCGAAGGCTTTTGCGAGGTCCAGGTAGGCTGTGTGGACCACATTCCCTCGTCAATGGCCTTGGTGATGTTTCAAAGAAATCGACCAGGTTTAAGAGGCAGGATCTGCCCTTAACAAAGCCAAACTGGGTAGGATCCAGTGTCTGTAGGTCCCCAATATCTTTATTTATGAGGTCCATGATGATCCTTTCCATAGCTTTGCAGACCAAGCTAGTCAGGCTTATGGGGCGATAGTTTCCAGGATCCATTGAGGCACTACCTTTGTGGAGAGGGACCACTGTTGCTGTACGCCACTCTTTGGGTACATATCCTGTAGTAAGGCTAAGATTGAACAGTAGTTTTATGTTTGGGTGTAGCTCTTCTTGGAGTTCATGTAGGACGCAGCCCGGGACACCATCTGGTCCCATTGATGCTGTGTTTTTGCTTTGGAGAGGCGGCTCTTACCTGAGCATCTGAGATGTCAGGGGCAGCACTCTGTTGGGATAGATATTTGCCCTTTTGGTGGGGAGGGGGGAAGTTTGCACTGAACCTGTCAGCTAGGATGTTGGCAATGTCTGTGGGCTCGGTGTATTTTTGTCATTTTGGACTAATTCTGAGCATATCTGGGAATTCCCACCCAGGTTCCTAACATAACTAAAGAAAGCCTTGTGATTATCCTTAGTGTCCTGTGCAATTTTTCTCTCGAAGCTGGCCTTAGACGATTTTATGAGTGCCCGTAGTTTTTGCTAATATTGATCAGAGATGCCTTCCCTTTTTGGGATTTTGCTCTATCATGTAGTAGCTTCCTCCTTCTATTGTATAGTATGTTTATGGCTGGGGTCCACCAGACAGGGCGTCTGCCTTTGGAGGATTGGGTCTTGGTTTTATTTGGGATTGCATGATCCATGCATTCCTGAAGGTGTTCATAGAATGCGTTTATAAAGGATTCTGCGGTCTGGGCGAATTTTCCACAGGCCGGGGCTTTGAAGGATTTTGCCTCGGTTTTGAGGCGTGTGAAATTTGCTTTAGAGAAGTTTTCACTGTGGTTTTCTGGGCAGGGGTGGGGTCGGGATGTGAATATCCAATGAGATTAGTTTATGGTCTGATCTTACCAGTGAGGGATACACTTCTGGTCTGGAGCATAGTGTCCCCATGTTGGTGATGATCAGGTCCAGTATGTTTTCCCCTCTTGTGGGAGTGGTAACAAGTTGTTCCATAGCATTTGAGTTTATAAATTCTAGGAACCTTTGGGCTAGGGTGTTGGAGCTAGAGTAATGCTCCCAGTCTATGTTTGGGTAGTTGAAGTCGCCCAATATAATGGTGTTTGGAGAGACCTTCATATTTTCCAGTATTCTCAGGAAGGCCAAGTGGGGTTCCTGTGTTTGGGAGGGTGGTCTGTAGCAGGCTATAAACTGGAAGGCAGTTTTACCCACAGTTAGTTGCACATGGATAGTCTCTGATGCTTCGTGCTGTGCCACCAACCTGGAGGTGTGGGTATCTTTGGAGAATATTGATACTCCCCTCCTTTTGTGGTTCGGTCCAAGTTTTGGGGCCGAAAAGCATGGTATGAGGTATAACCTGGTAGTGCTGGGGTGCTCTTGGGAGCCTTGAACCAGGTTTCTGTTACTGCACAGATATCGATGTTCTCCATGCTAAGGAGAGTTTTGAGTACGTGCATCTTGAGGTTTAGACTTCTGGCATTGAGTAGCATTACTCTTAGTTTCTTATCCCTTGTGATACCTATGGAGGTGGGTTTGTCTTTTGAGCCTTGCCTAAAAAAGGCACTATGGGGGTAGCAAGAGCCTTTGCCAATATCCGAAAGCCCAGGGGTGACAGGTGCAAGCCGTCCCTAGCGAAGCATCGTGGCTTGTCGAGCATGTCATCTCAGGCTGACAGGCATTGGATCCCCTTTGAATGACACCAACACTTAAGCCAATTGTTGAAATTGATCATCTTGTCTTCATATTGTGGCATCATTCTTGGTGAGTATCAGCAGCTTCTTATCTTGTACTGCATTCTTAGCTGTGGCACTGTGAGTATCAGCAGCTTCTTATCTTGTACTGCATTCTTAGCTGTGGCACTGTATCAGTAGCTACTTAACTTGTAATGCATTCTTAGCTGTGGCACTGTGAGTATCAGCAGCTTCTTATCTTGTACTGTATCCTTAGCTGTGGCACTGTGAGTATCAGCAGCTTCTTATCTTGTATTGTATTCTTAGCTGTGGCACTGTGAGTATCAGCAGCTTCTTGTTTTGTACTGCATTCTTAGCTGTGGCACTGTGAGTATCAGCAGTTACTAATCTTGTAATGCATTCTTAGCTGTGGCACTGTGAGTATCAGCAGCTTCTTATCTTGTACTGCAATCTTAGCTGTGGCACATGAGTATCAGCAGCTTCTTATCTTGTACTGCATTCTTAGCTGTGACACTGTGAGTATCAGCAGCTTCTTATCTTGTATTGCATTCTTAGCTGTGGCACTGTGAGTATAGCTGTGGCACTGTGAGTATCAGCAGCTTCTTATCTTGTACTGCATTATTAGCTGTGGCACTGAGAGTATCAGCAGCTTCTTATCTTGTACTGCATTATTAGCTGTGGCACTGTATCAGTAGCTACTTACCTTGCAATCCAGTCTTAGCTGTGGCACTGTGAGTATCAGCAGCTTCTTATCTTGTACTGCATTATTAGCTGTGGCACTGTATCAGTAGCTACTTACCTTGTAATCCAGTCTTAGCTGTGGCACTGTGAGTATCAGCAGCTTCTTATCTTGTACTGCATTCTTAACTGTGGCACTGGCAGCTACTAACTGTGCTTGATTATGTGATCATTTAATTAGATTAGCCCTGGGATTTATTAATATCTACACAATGTGTACACTAAATGTAGACTTTTCTGAGTAAGCAGACAACATAAGGATAACTCACACCTTCTTCTTCTCAATTTTACTTTCCCTGCTGATTTTCTTGCAAGTGCCAATACTGAGGGGGATTCATAAAGGTTACCACAAAGTGTAGATGACATATGCACTCAGTAAGCACAAAAAATGTGGTAAGGATGTTCTTGAATACAGACCATGTACACTTAATGTACACTTAATGTAGGTGTTATTGAATTTGGCCATAGAACGGTTTTATGGTGTTATCACAAAGAGGATTACTGGCCTCAAACAAATGCCCTACACTGACCGCCTAAAATAACTCCAGCTTTACTCCGTAGCATATTGTCTACTCCGAGGTGATCTCTGCCTAACATATAAAGCTATGTCAAACCCAGAGCTGTTGGACATGCTACACCTAAAGAAATCCCAATCCCTCCGAGCTACACACTCTAGGGACCTAAACCTTGTCATCGCAATAAACAGGACACGCTGGAGGGATAGATTCCTGTCCCAGAGACTTCCTATACTCTGGAACAAGCTACCAGTCTATGTCAAGCAAAGTTCTTCATTAGCATTCTTCAAGAAAAATCTTGATGAGTGGTTGGGAAATAGGAAATACTCCCCGGGGATCACTTCTGTGTCTCTGCTGGACAGTGGCACAGGAAAATAACTTTCTTGGGTGGCGTAAGCTATGGAACCTTGCTGGCTAGGCTTACATAGGCCCTCGGGCCGATAGCCTAGTACCTACCTATGAACCTATGAACCTATAAGAAGAAATGTCAGTGTGCTGTGCCAAATAACACAGAGTATATTTCCGAAGACATTACTTTCACTATGCGTTTTATAAACCAATGGCAGAATGTGTTACAATGAGATTTCAAGAAATATTGTATAAACATTGAATCTTTCTGACTTTGCATGTAAAGAAGGCTATTTGCACATATTATAAGCTAGAGGTGTGGCTAAGCCTGCAGGGAGACTTTTTAACAACAGCAGTTATGGGATGTTGCCATGAATAAAAACTTGTAGGACCACAGTTTGCTGAGTAGCTTGTTTGGACATGATGTCCCTACCACAGACCCTGGAAACTTTAGGCTCCATTAGCCTGACTAGTCTGATTTGCAAAGCCATATCTAACCTCATAAACCATTATATCAAAAGCCTTATCAGGCTAGACCAACATCAGTTTGACTTTGTCAAAGTGAGATCTTGCCTACTCAGTTTAGTTAACTGCTTGAAGAAGATCTCACTGAATGGTGGCAGTGGTCACTCTGTTCACCCAGATTATTTGGATCTGGCCAAAACATTCAGTACTGTACTCCATGCTGGCATTGTAAATAAGCTGCCTTAAATGTAGATCCATATATGGTGAGGTAGATAGTAAACTGGCTTAAAGATATAATCAACAAAGTTACTGTGGTGGGTACAGCCTCAAAAAGTATAAAGGTCACTACTGGCGTGTCCCAGGCCTCAGTAATGGACTCTCCTCCTTTTTGGCATGTACTCATTTTATCTCCAGACTGGAAATCCAAATGTTTGGTTAACTAAGTTTGCAGATGAGTGCAAACTGGGTATTATTTTCATATTTGCTCTTATACCCATTAATTACAGCAGGAACTAATTCTCATAAATAAGTGCTGTTGGAAAAAGGGCTACAATTAAATGTAAAAGAGTGCAGTATTGTCACTAACCACCTTGTAACAACAGTAGTCAGAAAATTCTTCTTTTTGGCACAACCAGTATTTAAAGGCATATTGTCTAGATCAAAAGAAGTTATCTTCCCTCTTTCTATAGCCCAGATTAGACTAATTATTGAGTACAATGCCCCCTTTGGGCTGTACCTTCTTAGACATAGTAAGTTATTGGAAAATCACCAGAAGTTCCTAACTGACAAAATTGTTGGCCAGATGTTGCGGAGCTACCTGGAAAGTTTTGAAGCACTTTCCCTTTACTTTGTTTCTTAAAGGCTCTTTATGGATGATCTGTGTTCTGCATTCCGTGCCATTATGCACTCCATCCTCCATGATCTTCTGTATCATCACAAGTCAAATAATTCCTCTAATACCACAATTAAGATCTTAAATCTCCACCAGCACATAAATGAAACATCCTAAAGAAACAAATATGTTACCCAATCTTTACCTCTCCTCTGGACTCCGGAAAAAACTTTCTCCGGAAGTTAAACAAAATGACAGCCTAACATATTCCAAGTCAAACCTATATGATTGCATGGATACCCATAAAGTTAGTGTAGGGTAGACCTGATTTGCCTTTCTTGAGAAGGGGGAGTACAGCATGAGGTTTGATATTGGCAAGGTATAAATGGTCTAACTCAATTACCTCACATTTCCTATGATCCCATGAAGTCTTTTTTTCAGTTAATATAAAATCCAAATGCACAGACGCTCAAGCTTTCATCTTGTGGAGTTCTTATTTTTAGAGCAGAAAGTAGGAACAATGAAATAAGAATTTGGTTAAATAAAAGTTAATTTATTTTTAAGTGTGAAAAATTATTGTGAAATCTTGGAATTAGTTAGTGTGTACTAATGTAAATTGGTTATGCTTTTGTATACAAACAGTATGTTGTATAGTACAGTACTAGAGTGTGAATGTAAAAAATGTAATTTTGAGACAAATGGAGGTGGTATGAGGTAATGATTGAGCAATGAATATGAGGGTCTATATTAGAACACCGAACATTTAAAATGTCGAGTGTTCTAATATCGACCCGTTTTCAGTGAACGCTGAAAATATCGAAGAAACAGAAAAACAAATTTTTTCATAGGGAAAGAATTTGGTTCTCCGTTTCTGTTGCTTCGGTATTTTCAGCGCTCTGGTGGAAAGTTACGGGTTGGGTTCAGGTAAGTGTGCAATTGTGTGGACCTGAGGGTTAGAGCAGGTTAGGTGAGTTAGGGTTAGGGTGTGGGTCAGGTAAGTGTGCGATTGTGTGGACGTGAGGGTTAGGGCAGGGTAGGTGAGTTAGGGTTAGGGCACGGGTGAGGTGACTGTGCGATAGTGACGGACCTTAGGGTTAGGGTTTGGGTTAAGGTAAGTGCATAGTTAGAGGTGTATGTATAGTTTAGTGTAGGGTTAGGTGTAAGACTTTAGGTGTATGTGTGTGGATTGCTGTTTGTTTGGTGTGCTTGTGTTGTGTGTATGTCTTTTGGAACAGCGAATATTTTCCCTAGGAAAAAATTTGCTGTTCTGAATGTTCAATGTTTAGTATTTTCGAGTGGTAGGGTTTGATATTAGAACACTCGACATTTTGAACGTCTGGTGTTCTAATAGAGACCCGAATATGATTATATGCAGTCTGTGGCACCTGGACTAGGCATGTGATTTGTGTTCCATAATCTGGATGGGCAGAATTTTAGAGGACAAAGTGAGCTCATTTATGAAGGATGCTGAATGTCCTTAGAGGATGAAAAGGATTCCTAGGAAAACTGCACTTTGATGTATTTTCTGTTGGGGAATAGAAAGAATACAAAACATTAGATAAGATTTATTAATAATTATTGATTTTCAAGCAGTACTTCATTTGTATTGCTATTATTTGTGGTAGGATTTCATTTTTTTTTTATTTTTAAAGTTTGTACACGGTAGTATTTTAAATTATTTCCAATATTTCATTGAAGTTTGGTGTAGAATAACTTATGTAGTGGTGCATTTATATTGCTGGGAGCTATGAAAGTTCATGTAGTGCAAATACGTGGAAAGAATGTATGTATGTATAACTGTAAATGTAATGATGGTAACTAATTAATATGGTTAGTAATGTTATGTGGGGTGTGCAGAAATGGAGGTGTTTAAGATTACATTCCCACTCTGCTTATAAGTGGTGTCAACCAACTAGAGCACATACACAACTGTTGCTCCTTCGGGCTGCAGCTCCACATTGATGAGGACTACCGCTTAGATGGTAAGGATCAAGTAAACTGATATTGGCCTACAGGCTTTGTTTTTTAACTGTACTGTGACAATTCTCAGCATTTAAAATTAAGCACAGTTTACACTACAGCATCCAGTAAATGATCTTGCTATCGAAAACCTGATAAACATTTAAAAGAAATTGTTTGCAGGAGCACCTGATGAAAATTATGTTTTACTTCAAATGTATTCCTGAAAAGTTCAGGTGCATTGTTGTTCTCTAGAACTGTACTTTACATAGTGTGGGACTATTTTTAAGCTATATTTTCTTTTTAAATGGAAATCTCACATTATGGACTTCAGACCATACTTTCTAACTTATGTATTGTTTAATGCATTGCATTTAATGTAATGAATCAAACAGACAAAGGTGTGCATATATGAAGAAAATTTCAGTCCATAGGCTAGAGTAATTCAGTTTTTACAAACAAGCTTGTTATACTGTCTTCTTAAGGATGTTGTCTGAATGTGAAACAAAGTAAACTGATATAGTTTAGATTTCCTGGAATGCAGATATGAACTTATTGATGTCTACATTCTAAAATTAGAGGTCATGATATATTTTTAGTATGGTTTTGTGAGAGAAGGGTTCTTCTTAGCTTTCAGGTTTCCTCAAATAAGTGCAAACATGAACATGCTGGTCTACACACGTGTAACAAGAGACCATTGTAGGTTTTTGGTGTGATTTACTGTAGAAGGTTCACCCTGTATTACAAAGTAATTAGAAAGGTGTTAGCTAACACCAGTTCTATGCCTCAGAGTTATAGCTGCACTTAGTAAGATCATCATTACTACCCTATGTATTATGTTATCTGACAACTTGGTATACTAAGCAAATTTAGTACAGAACCCTTGCAAACTGTGAACATGCATGCCCTAAACACCAATGACGTTTCAAATTATAAGAGTCACTTAGTAGTTAATAACAAATAACCAGCATCAGAAGTTATAACATTTAAAACAAAACGACCAAGATAATATTTACTGTAAAGTGAAGTTTATTTTATTTGTTTGCTTTCTGGGGTAGAGCACTGATCTCCACGGACCTTTTTCAGAGTCAGCCCAGGAGTATTGTCTGGTTAAGTAACTTGCTCAGAGTCACACAGGCAGTGGAGACGGACAGACTCAAACCTTGCACCACAGAACCACAGGAAACAGTGTGTTTACAGCTGGTTAATCCTGTAAGCCATCTGCCAAAGTCAAGTTAATTAGTCTAAGATAGTGCAATCATCACTTAAAGCAAAGAAAATCAAGCAGTTGCCTAACTATGAGATGTGATATAGTGTAATGGAAGCTGTGACTAAAGTTGTGTACGTAGATAACATTGTCAAACACAGTGGGTGGCTCTTGTGTCACAGATGAGACAAAATAAAGGCCCGCTTCATGCAGCTGTAGCAGTGGGGTACCTTGGTACCCAGTTTAGTGCACTCAGCTAGTGCACATATTCCATGTATCACTACTTAAAGCTGCATATCTGACCAAGGGATGACTGAAAGTATATTTTACAACTGTTGTTCTATACTTTGAGAACCGCACTGCACTTTGGTCAAACAATGCAGTTTTTATTTCTCTATTTTTAAATAAAATCTGCTCAAGTATGCACAGAAGTGGGAGCGTGGCCAAGCATGAGCCTTGAATAGCAGCACTTTCTTTCAGCTCTGCCTTATCATATCTTTTATGACAGGAATTTTTTATTTCAACTAACTAAAAAGTATTTTTTTTATATATTTGGTTTCTTCTAATAATCTAGTTAGTTAGTATTATAATATTTTTTAAGTTTTTTTTAAATTTTTCCTGTCAAAAATTAAGAGACTAGCTTCTGGCATTTGTTACCAACATGAGCTTCACAAAATCCTCTCATCAGGACTCAGCAATAAGAACAGAGTTCCAAACTCTTTTAACCACTATCCAGGAACTATCAACAAAAATTGACAAAATGGACATAAAGATTGATGCTTTTAAAGAAAATACTTATCACCAAATGGAGATTTTACATCAAGACCTTAAGCAGAAGAAGAAACAAATTACTGGTACTGAATCATCTCTAAACGACACGGATAATAGAATACAACAAAATGAACATAACTTAGAATTTCTTCTAAAGCAAAATACCCTGCTTCAATCAAAAAGAGATGATCTAGAAAATATATCGAAGAAATAACATCAGAATCTTTGGGTTACCAGACACTATAGAAGAAAATAATATGGAGAAATTTTTAACCTCATGGATTTCAGAAATTTTACAGCTACTTGAAGCACTTTCTTTTGGTATAGAAAGAGCCCACAGGTCCTTATTTGCATCCAAAACTACCAAAAGTAACTCCTCAAAATCAGTAATAGTTAAATTTCTATCAACTCGTGATAAAGAAATAGTTTTGAAAACTGCTTGGTCCATGCCAGCTATCAAATACAAAGATAACACCATATGTTTTGATAATGAATAGTCTACTTCTGTTATAACTAAAAGGAAACAATTTGTACCATTACTTAAAAGAACTTAAAAAAGCACAAAGTCTCACCTGCTTTTCCCTGCAGGGTTGAGAATCTTCCTTCAAGATGGTCTGAAGATATTTGAGGAACTAGATACAGCTATCAAATATATAAATCAAACAAAATACTGGAAAAAAATGATGAAATGGCCTGGGCTAGTTCAAGCCTTAAGAGAATTGCTGAAAATTGCACATGGAAAACAGTAGAACACAAGAAGAAGCTCAAAAAATAATTTCCTACAACAAGAAATTTATATTCCTTTATTTTTTTTCTCTCACAAATGATTTTTCTCATGACCCAGTAGTCAAGGAAAATGAAAATGGTTCAACAGGTGAGTTTTGTTATATTCTTTATTGTATGGTGGTTTTAGCTTGTGTTTCCATTGATTTATATTAGCTGTTAGCATCTTGTATTATTCTATAACTTCATTAACAGTATTTAGTTATTTTAGCCTTAGCTTTCTTTATTAATTCATATAGTCTATATCCTATATAAACTAACATTATAATATATTCTATATACTAAAGGGCAAAAATCTGTTTATTGTCTCTAGTTTACATATCTTTTTGACTGCAATGAATGCACTAGTTTAATTTTGTTTTCTTTCATTTATACTAAGTAGCTATATATTGATATAACTGTATTCTAAGCATTCCTTTGGCTGTCTTTACCCTTTATTTTATTAAACTAGTGCATATACTAATAGTTTTGAGTTTGTTCTTCCCATAGTCTTTATGCCCTTTTGATTATAAGTCTTATTTATGTGTCTCTGAATGACTGTGGAATTATGTGATAGAAAAGCTATTGATGATTTTTTATGTTGTCTTACTGTTGTGTCTTTGCTTGATTGCTTGCTTCAGTTAAAGTAATTGAGTTTGTATGTTCATTTGTAGTAAAGGGAAGCATATTCTTCATTTTTTTATGATAATAATGTTGTTTTTGTTGTTTATTTGGGGTTAAAATTATTTTTGGATGTCTCATTGTATGTTGCTGTAATGGTTTGGTTTAGCCCCGTTCGTTGGTGGCTTTGGGGTTATAGCGGTCTTGCAGTCACGGTAGTTTCAAAAGTTGTTTCTTTTCCCCTTTCTCTCTACGTGTTTGTTTTTTCCCTTCAATGCATTAACGTAAAGAAAAAAAGGCTTTGGAGAGCTGCTGGAGTGTCTCTAGACAGTTGGAACCCTCAGATGTTGTCTCTTCTATCTACAGTTTCCCACTGAAAACTTGAAGCTGTTTGAAACAATTACAGCTCTGAGATATAGGCTCATGCACCTTTGAACTATTCCACTGAGTAACATTACGTCACCTTCAGCTTGTCGGTCCCTTTTAAATGGTAGGATCTGTATCCTTCTTATCCTCGGACTAAACAACAAGATGTACATTGTCTTGCCCCCTCCAAAAAGATAAAATCTTCACAAATCCTCTTATAAGGACTTGATATCTGTAAGATACATTTCACTCTAATAGATGAAGTAACTGATGTGTTATCTTATTTGGTGGGTAGAAAGGGTCTGATTTAAAGTAAAACTAATTCAGCTATCCTATTCATTATAATAGAATGCATATACATGTACTAGTGTTATGTAGTTCATAGATGTAAAACACATAGCGGATTATTTAAAAAGTGCTTACACATTACTAGAGACTAGTTTATGAAACAAGGATTCATTCTGCTTAATATTTAACTTCAAATTACTTTAAAACAATATTATTTACACGTTACTTTTCATGTTCTCCTGATATGTATTAATGACATGACATGCTTTAATGACTAGTGGAATTGACGACATCTACTTTGTTGCAACTTTTAGTTCATATGTTAAGCAGGTTAGATTCATTTTAACTGTATGTATGTATGTATGTATATATATATATATATATATATATATATATATATATATATATATATATACACACATACATGTATTTTTATACATGTGCATGCATATTGATGAGGAGGGGAGGGTGAGAGGGAAAAAAAGAAGATGAGGAAAAGGAAAAAGAGTCTTGTTCCTCTGCTATATATTTAAATGTGGGTATAGCTTCAGTTGTAGGTTTGGGAAATGTTATTTATATTCTATGTCTTAGATTATATGTTTAAATAATTTTCTCACTTTAGTTAGATTTTTAGCTTAACTACATATATGATATTCACTATAATATTGCATTATTTCTCATTAATGAATAGTTTGATATAGTTTTGACTTATAACAAGACAACTTGAGAAACAAAAGGAAAATCTAGTTACATTTATTTTTACAGTAACCTTTTAACATGTCTGTTAACAATCATGATACACTTTTCTATATATCAAGTGAAGCACGTTTTGTAGTGAGTTGACTATAGTGACTTCTAAAGCAGTATAGGCTTACTGTATTAGTAAATGTTATAACTAGAGTTTTATTTAATATATGTTGAGCTCTCCTTTTGCATATTACAGACATTATTATTTACAAGCCATGTTTTTAATTATATAATAGATCATACTTAGGTGGAGCTTGATCCGCGGTGGTGGTGCTGCGGTAGCATTGTTGCCTCACAGTAAGACGCTGTCCGGTTCGATTCTCAGCTAGAGCATCTTCTGCGTGGAGACATGCGTGAATGGGCATACCTTCGTTGAAGGTTGTGCGTCAGGGCTGGTAACTTGGCATGTAAAAATCAACTACTAATCATTAGCGGACCGGAGTTCCGCTGTGGCGACCCCTAACCGGGAAAAGCCGAAAGACACAAACAAACTTAGGTGGAGCTTACGCTGCTAGATGGTTTGTTAATTTGGGTGATTAATGTCACTCAAATTAGGAGTTTATAACTCCACGTGGGGTCTAGATGGTCTTAATGTTAGAAGATTCTGTATTTACTTTTTGTTAATATTTTTTTGATGTTCACTAAAACAAGTATAGTAAAATATTATTCATATAATCTTAATTTTAAATATTTTATCTATGTTTTACACTCTATATATTGCTGTATTCCCTACATTATTCTAATGTCATCTCGCAGATCAAAGTTCATTAAATGTATTAATCAGTATTTGTTACACCCTAATACAAGTAAGACATGGTAGTTTTACATTACATGTCCCTTAATATAAATGGATGAAATAACCCCATTAAGAGAAGGTCTTTAAATGGGTATCTCCAGTTGAATAACTCACAATCGTTTTGCAAGAAACTCATTTGATTGAGGGTGATGTTTCCAAATTAGAATCTAAATCTTTTTCATTACTCACTTGTTCTGAGCACACTCAAAAAAAAAAAAAAGAGGTGTTGCAATACTCTGGAATAACAAATTACCACTACCTAAAATAGACTCATACAAAGATAATAAAGGTATGGTAGCCTCTATTGTCATAGAATTCAATAACTTAATTTTTACTCTAATTAACATGTATTGGATTCCTGGCCTTGGACAGAGCTCAGCACAACAACATATAGATCATATTACTAAATTTTCTAAAGGCAATGTTATATTAGCTGGTGATTTTAACTGCATTTCTGATAGGTCTGACTCTACTTCTAATGGTAAGAGAAGAGTTTTGAGCTCAGCCAGATTACTAAAAGAATTTTCAAATTCCTTCTTACTGAATGATATTAATAATTATGCTGACCCTAAATCTTTATTTTATACATTCTTTTCACACAGACACAATACAGTCTCAAGAATAGACATAGTTTTTATCTCTAACAGTTTAACAGATTCTTTAAGTAGTGTAAAAGTTATTACATGTCCCTTTTCAGAACACAATTCAATAACCTTTGATATATATATATATATATATATATATATATATATATTTATGCATGTACCAATGTTCAGACAAAACGGATAACAGCATACATCACCAAGTTAAAAGATTTTAACTTTTTCATACTAGAAGAAGTTCATAGTTTCTTAGAATTTAATTCCAACACTAATGTTGTTGTTGTTGTTGTTTGTCTCTCGGCTTTTTCCCGGTAAGGGGTCTACACCTGAAATTTTCATCTGGGATGCAATGAAGGCATATTTATTCGGCAGAATAGCAGATTGGTATAAAACAAGACTTTTGTAGGATAAAGATTTAAAAGAGACACAAGCTAAACTTGATATTTTGAACCTTGAGTTATCAAAAAATCAACATGAAAAATCCAAACTAGATGAATTAAAATCTCTAAATAAGAAATATCTTGAGATTTTAAACCATAAATCTATGATTAGTCTAGAAAGATTTAAGTTTATTCATTTTTAAATAAATCCCAGATTTTTGAATATTTTAGCCAACAAAGTTAAAAGATTAAACAAATTTAATCACGTTAAAGAAATATATTCACCTCAAAAGAAAAAAAGGTATCTGATATAAGTAACATATTAATTGAATTTAGAGAATCTTTCCTTAAACTAAACCAATCTTCTGCACCAATAAATCCAAAGAAAGATGTTCAAGCTTTTATTAATAAACACTCCAGAAAGAGATTAACAGAAGAACAAACAATTTTTTTGGATAGACAAATTACATTAAAAGACATCGAAGAACAAATGAATACACTCAAACAAAACAAAGCACCAGGTAACGATGGTATTATTCCAGAAATCTACAAAATTCTACCGAACAAAGCTATTACATTGTTACTTTCAGTTTTTAATACCATACACATTAATAATTCTATCCCTCCATCATGGAAATATACATTAATCTATCCCATTTTAAAATCAGATAAAGACCCTGCAAAGTGTAGTACATATAGAGCTATATCATTATTAAACACTGACTATAAAACATTTATGTCCATATATGCAAAAATGCTTAAAAGTTTTCTTCCCAACCTAGTGGATGAAGACCAAACAGGTTTCTTAATAAATAGAAAAGCTTATGATAACATTAAAAGAATAATAACCTTAATCGAATCAACTAAATAATATAACCTAACTATAGTTAGCTTAGATATAAATTGTGCCTTTGATAGAGTCAGTTGGGATTACATTTTCATTCGTCTACAGGAACTTAGGTTTTCAAATAATTTTATAAATCTTATCACCCAGTTATATTCAGGCTCTCTTGCTTATGTTAAAATTGGTTCTAATACATCATAGTCCATACCTATTACTAAAGGGACTAAACAACTCTGTCCTTTATCCCCTCTTTTATTTACTTTAGTTATGGAGCCTTGGGCAAATTTGATCAGAGAAAATAGTAATATTAAAGGTTTTGAAATGAGTTTTAATAAATCTTCAAATATTCAAATATTTGCAGATGACATTCAGATTACTCTGGGAGGTTAAAATCCAACAATTCAAGAATTATTTAATGATATAGATTATTTTCAAAAAACTCAGGTCTAGAATTTAACCACAACAAAACACAAATCTTGTTAATTGGATCAAATAAATACAATATTCAAAAGGAATTTGAAAAATATATCCCACAATCCAGGCAAATAAAATATTTAGGTATAATTATTGCCAAAAATATAAAAGAAATTAAAAAACTGAACTTTGATAATAGTTTAACAGAAATAGATAAACTAATACAGAAATGGTCTAAAATAAAATTCTCAAAAGAAGAAAAGCTATCAATTATAAAAATGATACTTCTACCAAAAATTCTATACATAGTACAATCACTCTCTGTCCCTCCACCTTATAGAATAATTAAAAAGTTTAACACTATGATTAAAAAATTTCTTTGGTTCCCAATTAAACCTAGGATCTCTTTAACATATATCTGCAGCTGGAATAATGGTGGTATTGCATTGCCAAATTTGAAATTATATTAAATTTCCTCAGTTATTAAAAACATTTTGTACCTTATAGATAGTAAATACTCAGCAAAATGGAAGGATTTTATTTTGTCTTCATCACAAATTTTAAATAATAATAATTATAACCTCTTTAAACTAAATCTACTAAATAACATTTTTATATGGAATTTGAAGGAATATTTTTCTCTTAGTCCCACACAAATTTTTATTTCAAACTATATTAACATTATTTTAAATTTAAAAAAAAAACTTCATTCATAGGTTTCAATCATATGAAAGTTGGTTATTCCTTATTTTCCCCATAGCATATACAGAGGGGGTTATCTTCACTACTAATTTTCATAAAATGTCAATATTTGAACAAAAACATCTGATTTATTGGCAACAAATGTTAAAAAAATGAATTGCAATCCATCAATACTTTGTTGGAAGAAAATGACTTTGATTCATCTTTATGGCTTGAATTACAAGAAGCTAGAAATTATATCAAAAATAAATTTAATTTAATACCTTCTTCAGCTAAAAATTTAATTCCCAAACTTATTCAGTATTTGATTGCTTTTACTCAACAAAATAACTTGATTAAAATTAGCCTGTCAATTATATATAAAACTATTAAAACAGATTTAGATATAATCCCAGACAATTATTGGAAATACTTCTCTGACATTAATAAGTGTAACCCCTCAGATAAAGACAAATCTAATTTTCTTCACTCAGCAGGTAAAACTACTTCATCACCTAAATGGAAACTATTTACCTGGAGATTTTTGAATAAATCTTTCATTACTCCACATAACATAAATAAGATGTATAAAAAATATTCTTTGTTGGAGATGTATGAAGGTACAGAATGCTGACTGGGCCCATATTTTCTATGATTGTTTACATATGACAAAATTCTGGGAAGATATCAATTCTTTCCTCCAAGCATTATTCACTGATAATGTTTTACTTACTAAATCGTTAGTTTTATTTAATACTCCAGTCCCACCTTGTGTAAAGCTTAGCAAATATACGCTTCTTTGGTCTGTATTGTCCATAACCAGGAAAGAAGTTGCAAGAGATTGGAAATCATCATGTATTCCCTCTTTTCAAAACTTTAAAGATCTTCTTCTGGAAGTATCCAAACTAGAATCAATGACAATCAAAGCTAGATCTTCTAGGAATACAGCAGTATATAGTCAATGGAAGAATATAATTGAACTATTAGAAAATCAATAACAGAAATATATTAATCAGTTTTTATTCACTTGTTTTAACTTATTTTGTCTATAGCAAAGTGAACATCAGTGTACATAGTTTATTGTCTTAATTTTGATCTGTTATATCAATGTTTTTGTTTTATCTATTCCATCATAAAATATGATTAGTTTTTTGTTAATAATTGTATCTTTAAGAAATGCTTTCAATAAAATTTATTTAAAAAAAAGTATGGACAGAAGTGATTATTTTTAAGCTCTGTGTGGCTTAATACATTTATTTTAATGTAATCAGTCAGATAAGCTGTGCACATCTACAGTAAAGGCTTCAGCTGACAGACTAAAAGGTATTTAGTTTTTGCCAACAAGTTTACTGTACTTTCTTCTTAGCAGTGTTGTATGAAAGTAGATAGAGCTAAAGTGACGCAGCCAATTCTTTATTTTAGGCTTCCTCAGGCAAGCAAAAGCATGAAACTAATTTTCTGCACTTAAGAGCTCACAGAAGGTCTTCCCTATGATTTACTAAAGGGGAAGGGGGTTTGTCCTGGCCTGAATAGATTATAAGGGAAACCAAGTGAAAATATTTAAGATGTTACAGAACCATACCCACTGCAGAAGAAGAAGAATACTACAGGCAGGTCCCACAGGTTTGGTGGTACTCTAGTGTTAGTCTTTGCAGATGAACACTAAATTAAGATGAGTAGTGACCAGTGTGACCACAGTCTTCAGTTTTGTCGTAGTAAACTTCCAATTTACACTATGATGGAAAACCGAGAATGGACACACCCATCCGGATGATGCAGAGTAAGATTTCAGGCTGTGAGTAAAATGGTGGTAGTCCATGTTCAGCTAGCTGTCCATGTATTAGAATGCTGGCTAGGGCAACAGGCTTAAGCAGCCCAAGACCTGCTCTGTTTCAGAGATGAGGTTGATGGGATTAACACTGTTTGCATATCCCTGTTTAGAAACTAGGGGTAAAGCAGGCAATGTCAAAGGGTGTAATGTGGAAGATGGCTGATGCCTAAAGTGTGTGTGTGTGTGTGTGTGTGTGTGTGTGTGTGTGTGTGTGTGTGTGTGTGTGTGTGTGTGTGTGTGTGTGTGCGCGTGTGTGTGTGTGCATTTGCGTGTGTGTGTGCATTTGCGTGTGTGTGTGTGTGTGTGTGTGTGTGTGTGTGTGTGTGTGTGTGCGTGTGTAACCACAGTTGTGTGCAAGGTGTGATGTCGCACGTTGACTTTCTCAAAATATTATAATATTAAAACAAAAACAATATACCTTTCACCTTGTCTGGCTCACTCATTTGTGAATAACATACTAACTGCTAAGCAATGCTGTGGGCCTTCTTTGAATTTCATTTTTGTAAATTGAATTATTTGTGAGTGTTTATGCTTCTCTAGTTTCACAGGCGAAATAAATGTACATTATTTTTTTACTCACTTTCCTTTCCTAAGCACTTTTTATCTATACATTCTGTACACTGACTTGCTGTTAGCACATTGCACTTTATTATGAACATTTGTAAATTTAACTCCTTAAAAGTCTCAAACTAAAATACACAGTAAATGATTTATTACTGTGTCAATGATGTTGGAAATGTTTTCATTAGCGCACATTTAATAATGTGTCAACACATATACATACAATATAAACGTATTGCAGATATATCAAATTTGGCTGCTGGCTTCTACAAAAAAAAAAAAAAAAAGAAATATGGCAAGTTCTAGAGGCTGACATAACACACAAGATTAAAAGTTGAACATATATTTCTGAGATCTCGGACTGACTTCAGTATATTATTAACCAAGCACCAATAAAATGGAATATGGCCTTGTCTGTACTTGTGTGCTAATAGATTTTTGGGTTTTGTTTCTCCATTCCAATTTTATAGATTTTAAAGCATTATTATGTTTCATTGCTTGTATCTGGCAAGGCCTAGCTCTTGAAATTCATATGTAATTTCACTAAACCATTCTTCTCTTAATGTGTAGGTGTTAAAACAGCTAGGCCCTGAGGCTGGGTATTGAAGGGGTTTACTAGCACTGCAGTGCAGCTGTCGACTGACAGATTGTACATGTTCAATGTATAAGTCAAAGGCAGTGGTCAGAAGAGCTATACCTAACAATGAGGAATATTACTATACAATGTATGATTTCAGTATTATCATTTGAATGTGTCAGTTATGACTGCCCTACTAAAATACACACAGGCACATGCACATAAATGTTACCTGTAGTGACTTGTTCATGTCCTTTTAGATTGAATGCCCAGAATTAAAAAGTCATGACCCAGACAGACAGCTGCATCACCTCCTGGAAACTACGGAAACTCTGACCACTCCACTGGAACTGCATAGTTGTAAGAATGAACAGCCTGAAAAGTGGAGCACAACGTACAGATTGAAAGAAGACCTGGTAAAGACTAAGGACCTTTTACAGAAGATTGCCAGCAGTGAGAGGAAGAAAGCAAAGGTATTACCTTTGGGTTAAGAATTGAGTATTGAGTGCATAGCATACGGTACACAAATCCTGTATCAAATTATTTCAACATTTTTAGGTCAGTGATAGTACTGACTTACGTAATCACTGAAGCATTAGCCTGATAATTAGTAACCTGTCCTGTTCACATTTCTCCTGTATTGTTCTTTCCCACACGTTAAAGTGCCTTATGCATTTAGCCTCTGCTCAGGTACTGCACCATCATACTCATTCTTAATGTTAGATGATGACAATATTTTAAATTTGTCCACTTTTTCACCAAAAAAGTGGCATAGTGGTGCAGTGATTATAACTCCTGCCTTCACAGTGCTTTGGCTTTACCTACGAGTCTTTGACAACCATATCACTGTGTTCATTGAAAGTTAAATATCAAAAAATGTTGAGCCAGAAACCTAAAAAACACACAAAAAAATCCTTTTTTGCTGTAGGCAAGCCCCCCTGCACCCGGTCATAACTGTATATATACCAACACTATGGTCATGCCACAGTGTAAATATAGGGAAACTTCCCCAAAGAGTGCACTGCCATCTTGCACAATCCAAAACAGTGTATTTCTGTGAAACTCACTGTGGCATTAAATTCCCACACTTAAGCCACCAAACCACCAGTATGATCACCTGTAACTATACCATGTGGGTTTGTATTTTGGTTTGTGTGTAAGACAGAATGAGTGTGTTTGTGTGTGTGTGTGTGTGTGTGTGTGTGTGTGTGTGTGTGTGTGTGTGTGTGTGTGTGTGTGTGTGTGTGTGTGATTGGCTGACACCCATTCCAGGATTAGTTTCTTTGCCTTTCCCCACTGAGTATCTCCTCCTCAACCCTGAATGGATTAAGAAGGTAATCAGAGAATGAATGAATGCACAAAATCTTAATGGTGTAGTTCAAAAAAAGCATAATTTAGCTAAATTGTTGATATCTAGGATGAACTAGCCATGAACATACCAGTTACTATGAAAGCAAGTAGTGATGCTGGTTTCTTTTCCTGGGGGAAATTAACTGCTGCAGTAAAAAATATGTTATTTCTATTTTCTACCTTTAAAAATCTCTTCTGTTCTAAAGTGACAGCTGTGTACCCTTGATCTATCTTCTTAAATATTAGTAACATCCTGGACATTTGGGGATTTTTCCTTCCTATTTTGGGTTGTGGAAGTATACCCTTCCTTGATTCTGGCTGTAATGCTGATCTGTTATCCCTAATTTCTGGCAGAATTTACTTTGGATGCTCTCTTGAGCTCAACAAATGATTTACGCTGGAGACTTACATGGACATTAAATTAAAAAGCTTATAGCTTTACATTGTAGCACTTGGTTAATTTCTATTGTCTGTAGTACAGATTATGTTAAAAAGCAGGATGACAATGTGCACTTGTTAGGTGGCTGATCCTTTATGTGTGGCTCCTGGGCTACCCATCTCTAGCTTTCATTGCATTTAAATGAATATTAAAAGTCAGTAAGGGTGCCTTCTCTGCACAGTCTGCATGTCCTCACTGTGTTTGCTTGGGTTTTTATTAGGTGCTCTGGTTTCCTCCCCACATCCCTAAGTTGTGCCAGAGGTACATTGTTGACCTTCTAAACTGCTTGTGTGTGTGAATATGCTTGTATCGATGCCCCATTTAGAGTAAGATACTCTGTTTTATATTCCCAAGTGCTAAGATAGGCTTTATCTCTTCTACAGCCCCAAATTATATTAAGAGGGTAATCTGAGAATGGTTGAATTATTCAGGTCTTTTAAATTATCTATTTTGTATCTTATTAAAAGATCTCAGCTGATTATATAACTTTTGAGACTACTAGTATTTTCCAAAAGGAGGAAGCTGATAAAAGGATAGCTAAGGTGCCTTTCTGATGTTAGTTGTATTTCTTTGCTATGGGAACTTTAGCTGCCTTTATTTAACTCTACCTATTCTAAAACACCATCTCCTACACTATTACACAAAGGAGCTTTCATTAAAATCTTTCATGCAACTGATTTTAAATGTTTTTACTGAGATTGCAAAAGGTACATGCATATAATTTTGCTGCCATAATTATTATTATAAGTTTTTAAATTATTCACTATGGTCATGCTTTGTGTGGTAGAACAGACGTTACAAGAAAGTTTACAGTGCTAATTTGTTACACATGAGTTTACATCCTAATATTGGACAGCAAATAATTTAAATGATTTCTTTGTGTCCTATTACGATCCAACTTGGATTTCAATGAAAAGCTTAAAATAGCCCATGTAACCAGTAGTTGGGCACAGGGAATTAAATTATCTTAATGCATGCTAACTGTACTGGAGTCTTGTCTAATGAAATTATCTGTTATGTTATTGGCTTGTAGTCGGTCTTGAGAGAAATTAGCTTCTTTTCAAATCTTGGAATTCAGAAATATGGAATTCTGACACCGAAGGTTTGGACATTAAGTGGGCAGTTCCACTGGTATAGTGTGATCTGACTGCGATCAGGTTCCTAAAGTAGATCCATTTGCCTCCTCTCTGAACAATCAATTGGTATAATTCTGCTCCAGAACTGCATGCAGGAAGACCTAGAAGACAGATGCCTTTTCCTTTTCTTGGACAGGAATGTTCCTGTATGCTTTTACACCCTTTCCACTGATATCTATGGTACTTCTGAAGATTCAGAAGGAATACTCAAAATCAGTGTTGACTCCCTTCTGGCCCAGGCAACAGTGGTTCTCACTTCTTTTGGAAATGGCAGGGGACAACTACCATAAGCTTCCTCACATACTGGATCTTCTCACAAAAGATCAGGGGTGTTTAATACACCCCAACTCCAATTGACTTCAATTGACTGCCTACATGATGGGGTCTTACTTAACTTTAGGCACCTATGTACTGAGGACTTGCAGCGGGTACTAATGGAGGAAAGAAAGCCTGCTACTAGAAAATTATATATTAGAAAATGGAAAAGGTTTTCTACTGTGTATTAATAACATAACCAACATCCTCCTCTTTCAATATATTCTGTCACAATGTTTTTGAAAGGGTTTTGCATAAGAGGTCTCCTAGAAAACTGGTGGCCCCACCTTGGGATGTTAATTTTTTGTTAGAGAAGCTAACACTTTCTCTATTTGAACTAGCTAATCTGGCTTACACGAGGTTCTTAATATGGAACACTGTTTTAATGATTGTTCTGGCCTCTGCAAGAAGAGTATCTGAGTTGCAAGTTCTTATGGTGAGTCAACTCTACCTCGTTAGAGGCAGGGTTTCTTAAAGAACGAATCCTTCTTTTATGCCTTAAGTGGTATCTGAGTTTACTTTGACTAACTATCAAGCTCCCCATTTTTGTTTTCTTTTTTGAACATAAAAATGATGGAAAAGCGATACTGTATATCTTGGATGTCCACTGACAACTTGGGTACTATTTTGAAAGAACTAAACCTTTCAGATCTTCAGAACAATTGTTTATTTCTTGTGATAGTAAGAAGAAGGGACAACCCATGTGAAAACAGACTATTTCCAAATGGCTGTCTCATGCTGTTAACTTTTGTTATACTAACCAGAACAAAGCTATTCCAGGAAGGGTTAAGGCCTAATCTATCAGGGCCTTGGCTTCATCTATGGCTAAGGGTTGGATTCTATAATTATTCTAGAAGCAGCAATTTGGTCCTCTGAATGTATCTTTACAAGGCATTACAAGTTTGAGTCCTTCTTTATGTCTACATCAGTCTTTGCTAGGAACATTCTCCAGGTCTTTGGACCCTACCCCTTCCACCTCCCAAATAAAGTAAGCTAGGGAACTCTACCCATATCTAAGGCTACTACAGCCATGATCAGTATGATGAACATAGTACAATTGTGTAAGTAAACTTACCATAACAGTAAATGTTCAAATGATCACTTATATAGTAGCCACCCCCCAACACAATCCGTTTGTTTTTGGGGTGTTTTGTTTAGACCAGAATATGGACACTTATTTTTTTGTTGTCTCTAGCATTGTCCTCTCTCTGGATTCTACCTTTCTTTCTCTGTTAGCATGAAAGCTCCACGGGTTTGTCACCTAAACCTATCTTCTTAGTTGGCTCAGCTTGAGCTAACTAATGGTTTGAAAGCATGGAGGGTGCATTGTAGCTTTGGAAGCTGGCCAGCTGTTATATTCATGGTAGGTTAAAATCCATACAGTTAAGAGTAAAGCGGCAATAATCATTCAAACATCTGATGTTATGTTAAGTTTACTTACACAGCTATACTTTCCACTGTATGCTCCCTCATCAGACTAATCATTGAGTACAGTGCCCCCTTCCATATGTACCTTATCAGGCATATGCAACAAATGGAGCATTCACAGAGGTTCCTTACAAAAAGAATACAGAGCATAAACAGCACGACTTACTCATATCACTTTAAAACTCTGTTGTTGTAATCTGAGAGGTGATCTATGCCTGGCCTACAGTGCATTCTGTGATCCTGTTCTCATGAACATGTTGCACATCTGCAAAACAAACAGCATCAGAATTACCTGATCTAGGGACGTAAACCTTGCCTGCAGCATAAATAGGTCATGTTGGAAGGGCATGTAAGTGATTAAGAAAGGGTATTGTGAGAATCCGCTAGCAGGTCAGTGGCACTTGGCACCAAGACTAAGGTGGCAGCAAGTGAAAAGGAGTACCCAACATGCGAGACATACAAAATAGGGGAGCGGTGATAGAAACACCGTAGCAATACTAGGCAAGTGATCATGTGAACCATAGGATTCCAAGCTATCTATATATATATATATATATATATATATATATATATATATATATATATATATATATATATATATCTTTAGGTAGGCATACTAAACAGTTCTTGCCACTCATTCAAGCACTTACTATTGCTCACCTCCTGAATCAAACAGAACAGCTGATGATAACCTTACCCTAAATTTGAGTGTATTTATCAAGTCATCAAGACTAGCCTTAAAGACATCTAAAGTAAGTTTGCCTGCTGCAATTTATTCCATTGAATGGGGATACTCTGAGTTAGGAAACTATCCCTCTAGTAAGTCTTATTTATTTATTGGTGTATATTTAGGCTGGATGCTTGTAGAACTACTGGCATTGTGAAAAAAAGGTTTGAGGTCAGATAGGATTGGGTTTTTCATTGCTTGAGAAGTGAGGCACAGGTCACCTCAAAGATGCATGTAGGCTGCTGAGCATAAAGACATTTGTGCTAGTCTAGCTGGCTAGTGGAAGGATTTACAGCCTTTAATTTTCTTAGAAATTTTCATGGCTCATAGGTTGGTACTAGGCTATCGGCCCTAGGGCCTATGCAAGCCTAGCCATAACAATTCCCTGGATATTTCTTTCCACTTGAGACATTTGCTTGAACTTGTACATACCAAAGGAGCCATTGTATTCAATGGTGGGTCTGATAAGGGAAGAGTACAGAGCTGGATGACTTCTTTGGATCTTGAAGATATTCCCTGCAAATTAACTGGGCCAGGCAGAAGGATATCTGGACTATAGTGAAATGTGATGATTGAATGCATTAGAGTTGTCTACATAAATATTCTGGTCTCTTATAACCATGGCTATCTGAAGAGGCGTAACATTTATAAAATATGAGGTGGGAGCATTTTTTTTTACAAGGCCCTGCTATACTGCACTTTTTTGCACTTAACTTGAGATACTTTTGGTAAACCAGGTATGTGCCTTTGCTAGAGGTGTTTAGTACACTGAATAAAATAATAAGTGTATATATAAAATATTGCCAACAACTATATGGTTATGAACAGATTAAGGAAAAGACAGGAGGCAAATGAAGCAATGTTTAGGAGCACTGGAATTGGTGCAATTACTGCACCTTCAGTCTGCACAGCTGATGAAGGAGATTCATGTATTTATTTTGTTTGAATTTGCTTACCAAGGTAGAGCACTGATCAAACCCGATTAGTTTTATTCTCAGCCCAAGGTCAAAAACTGACCAGATGTACACAATAGACAAGATTACAATGATGCACAAGTGCCAATAAAACAGTATAGTGGTAGTGTAAGGCTTTGGATAATATCAAAATAAAGTACTGAAGGGAAAAAATAAAGGGAAAGCACCAGATATAGATAGGATTCCTGTTGAGCTGTACTTGAAAATGTGGACACATTTTATTTTAAGTTTTGCAATATTGATGGGCAGGTGGTGGTGCTGCGGTAGCGTTGTCACCTCACAGTTCAGTTACATGCATGAATGGGCGTTCCTTCATTGAAGGTTGTGCATTAGGCCGGCAAGCCAGCATGTAAAATCGAACTATTAGCGGACCGGAGTTCCGCTGTCCGAAGACAGTTTATGGGCAGTGTGCTAAAAACAGAGGGTGTTCCAAATCACTGGAGAAGGGCAGTAATAGAATTAAAGACTGAAAAGATAGAACGCTACCAAGTTCATATCAACCTCTTTCCATCCTTGATCACAATTGCAAGTTATTTACAAATAAGTTAAAAGTATCATGTATTAATTGACTTGCATCAGACAGGATTTATGGTTCGAAGGAATAAATATAAAATCAACCAAAAGTTGGTAGCTTTATGTTTTGACACTGAGAATGTGTTTTTTCATATATGTTTGAAATAATTATTAATAACTATTACTTGGGTGAAAATTGGACCTTGGTTGTGCATAGAGTACAATTTGTGCATGAGGACTAGACACAGCAGTATCTTATCTCCCATTATTATTTGCAATTTATCTGGAACCTTTGGTTTGACCCATCATTCCTATAAGTTATCATTATATGCAGTTGTATTATTTTATTTGGCTGATCCATACTTGAGTGTGGACAAGATATTTGATGAACTGCAGAAGTTTGGGAGGGTTAGATAAGACCATGGCCAATCAAAGTAAATTAAAGGCCATCTCAACTTTCAGAGGAGAATAATCCCTGATTATAGACGAGTAATTCACCTAATCAGGTATACAGATAGGGAGCTCTATGAAGTAATCTATTGCACTTACATTTAAACAACTTTTATTTAAGACAACCTCCTCATTAGTTTGTAACCCCATTGGGGAGTCAGGCAGTGCAAAGAATACCACTACTTGAAATACAGGAGTGCTTGAGTAAATTACAAAAAAATGATCAAAAGCCAGTAGAGGTCCATACACCTGTAGGCAAAGACAAAGCCAAGCCAAACCAATATGGTATAAAGTTTAGTATAAAATATCCACACCAAATAAGCACTTTCGTTTCACCCACGGAAACTTCATCAGAATGATTTAACTTGATGAAGTTATGTTTTAAAACTTGCAATGTAACTTGGTTTTGTTATGATATATGTACTTTATTTTTTTCATGATCATTTCTATCATGTGTTTGTGGAGCTTTTCTCTTCGGGTCTCCAGTGAAAATGGGCCCCTAGCCTAGTGGACTAACCCGGTTAACAAAGGATAAATAAAAATAACCTAAATTATTATAAAAGATGTTAACATTGCCTGCTAGTATAGCAGGTCTGCATGCCAGGTAAGAAGTAAGCTAAGGCAACTCACTTGAAGATGATGTATAATATGGTAGCTGGTACTTACCAGGTGAAATGGAAGGACATAATAATTTTACAAGGAAATAAGAGACAGTATGCTAAGTAAGAAGAGAACTGGTCATCAGTTGATAAAAGTAGCTAACTGGCCTTTAAGGAGGTTAAAATAGGTAAATGGATAAATGAGATGCAACTGTTTAACATGGAAAGAGTGTGTTCAGGGCAAGAAGATATATGGGAGTAAGCTTAAGGGAAATTCGTGTTTGTTTTAGTTTAGAATATACTGTAAAAAGCTTGGTTTGAAATGTTTATTGTTTTACATTCTGTTAAATGTTTTTAGTTGTATTTCTTTCTGGAATTTTTATTTCAAGAAATTTCTTCTTGTGATTTAGCTTGTAGTTTCTGGGCACCTCTAAAAAGTGAATAAAAGACCATCAACAAAAGCTTTGCTGAGAAGAAAATTGCTGGCACCAGTAACATCTACAGTATGCTGCAAACCAAGTAAAAAAAATAAATCAAATAAATATAATTTTCTTATGGAGTACAACCCCCCCCCCCCCCCACACACACATTACCAATAATGTACAGTGCTTTACCATTATACCTTCAGATTTTATTGTACTGACTCCAAACTCAGAACATGTCAGGGAAAATTACATTTTAACATTGCACATAGCAACCTTGAATGAAAATCTTCTATCTCTGACGTGGGAGATAACAAGTATTTTAATCCTGTTGCTGTTGTAATTACAGAACTGAGTGCTAATAATGGAGACATTGATGAATAGACATATTACCTAAAAGAGTTGACTGGTGAATGATTTTAAGTCAAAAAATGTATACTGCAGTGAGAGTTACTTCTGTAGAAAAAGCCTCATTAATATTGAGAGACTGGTTATGGAGAAACCATCAGTACCTTAAGCTAAATCAGGAATGCCAGGAATCTTACAAAACTGTGTGACCTAATTGCAGGGAAAATCTCAGTCCTTTCTTCTGGAATAGACAGCCTCCTTTGTACAGAGAAATGAAGCCCTAACTGTGATTCAGAAAACCCATGTTTGATTGTAGGCATGGGAGCTGCAGAGGATGGGCCAGAGAGGAAAGTTCTCCCATCTTGTGGGGAGGAGAAGGTGCTTGCCACCTGACTGACACCTAGGGGGAGCAGAAAGTATTGCATTCTCAGAGAACAGGCTTGCTGTGTACATGCTGCCTAGCAGTTCGTGCACAGAAGCTGTTGAAAATGTGTGTGTGTGTGTGTGTGTGTGTGTGTGTGTGTGTGTGTGTGTGTGTGTGTGTGTGTGTGTGTGTGTGTGTGTGTGTGTGTGTGTGTGTGTGTGTGTATATGTGTGTGTGTATATGTGTGTGTGTGTGTGTGTGTGTGTGTGTGTGTGTGTGTGTGTGTGTGTGTGTGTGTGTGTGTGTGTATGTGTGTGTGAGTGTGTAGGTGCACATGTTCCCATGGTAGGCAGCTACAGTGGAGCTCAGGAGAGCTGCCATAGGGCTTAGGAGCTATAAGGGGTTGTGAGGGGTGTGATCCACAGACTAACTAGCCCACTCCCTACTATCTGACTCTCACCTCTTATGATGAGATACTGCACTTGGTAGCAATGATACTTCCTCCTTTCTTTTGCCAGTCTCTGAATTTAGGCCTTTTACATCTTTTGTCTTATATATACACATTATATATACATTTATATTTATTAAGTGGGAAGGTCTAACTTATCAGAAAACATTTTCACTGGAGGCCTGAGGAGAAAATTTTCATAAAATAAGTATTGAAAAATTACAGTTACAGACAAGAATATAAAGATTACGCTTGAAATAAATTGCAACAAATATATCTACAATAATGCATGTTACGGAGAAGCAATCCAACTGAGAGACTGAATGGTACCACAGGAATGATACATATCATTGGACTAAAAAGTGGTACATCATCTAACATGTTTGACATAAAAAGTAAAATCATTTTTGTAAGGCTTATATACAAGTATATATGTATATGTGTTCAACAGTAAGACCTAATAGGGTGTGAAAGATTATAAGCAAAAGTTGGAAGTAATGAGGCTAAGAAGATTATGTGACTGATCAGAAGAGCATGCAGAGGTGGATACAGAGAGTAAGAAAAGGAAAGGGGGGGACAGAGAGTAGCAGAGGTGGCTGAATCAGATGACATCATAGATATCCTAAGAAGCAACTATGAGGCTGAGACACCTCTTCATTAGTATGTAATGTGACAATACTGCCTACTTTTGAGCTAAAACTGTTACTGCTGTGGAGTTTTGAAGCATACTCACAGCAATATTTCAAACAAAAGGGTTCTCATCCAGGAAAAAAGAGGTCATTGTTCCCCTCTACTCAACACTCATTAGAGCCATTATAGAGTACAACGACCCTTTTGGAATGTACCTCACAAGACATCTGCAGCAGGTGGAAAGGCCACACAAGTACCTCACAAATAGGATTACTGGCCTCAAACAGATGCCCTACACTGACCGTCTCAAAAAACTCCAGCTTTATTCCGTGGCATATCGCCTACTCCGAGGTGATCTCTGCCTAACATATAAAGCTATGTCAAACCCAGATCTGTTGGACATGCTACACCTAAAGAAATCCCAATCCCTCCGAGCTACATGCTCTAGGGACCTAAACCTTGTCACCACAATAAACAGGATATGCTGGAGGGATAGATTCCTGTCCCAGAGACTTCCCATGCTCTGGAACAAGCTACCCATCTATGTCAAGCAAAGTTCCTCATTAGCACTCTTCAAGAAGAATCTTGATGAGTGGATGGGAAATAGGAAATACACCCCGACGATCACTTCTGTGGCTCTGCTCGACAGGGGCACAGGACAATGACTTTCTTGGGTGGCCTGAGCCAGGGAACCTTGTTGTCTAGGCTTACTTGGGCCCTTGGGCGATATCCTAGTACCTACCTGTGAACCTATGAACTTAAACTGCATTGTAGTAGAAGGTAGGCATAAGTGCATTTCTGCTTCCTTAGGATTAGGATTTTTTTTTTGTATTCTCATTCCTAATACCCTATTTTATGAATTATATTCCAGTTAGCTACAAATGAGGTATTATATACAAATCTTGTACTCATGTTGAGCAAAAGAATTGCTTTGAATAGAACTCTGTTCAGTCAAAAAAAGTCTTTGAAAATCACTTTCACTGATTACAAAAGAAGTATTTTTAGGGTAGGTGACCCCCTCTGCCCCCATGCCCCTTAAACCACCGATGGTGGGGCCCTTCATTTCCCCCAATGCATGTGTATATATATACTCCAAGTTATGTATGTATGTATGTATGTATGTATTTATTTATCTATCTATATTGTTTTACTTAATAAGTTGTGGTTTAAACAAGCAATACCAGCTTGAATCCTGTTTTCTTATTTTTGGTAAGAATGCTAAATGATCTTTCACATGGATCTTACATTAGAAGTTATGTCTGTTTTAGTAATTTGTATGCAAATATTGTTCTTGTACAACTAGTTTTCTTTTTTTTTTTATATATATATATATATATATATATATATATATATATGTAGTTTACAATCAAAAGGCAGAAAGTCAGTTGAATGACAGGTACCTCCTCAAACATGGTAAGATCGACATTCAAAATATCGACGTACAGTTGTACATCAGTTAATAAGACTGTAAACAAGGTAGGGACAAGAAGCATGGTTGGCAATGGCAGCTTTTAATATTAATATCGACAAAATGTTGTTGATGTTGTGGCATTGACCTTTGGACCTATTTAATATGCATGAGTAGAGGATATGTATCGGTAACATCACCGTTCACGCTTTTCAATGTTGCGTTTATGATTGTAATCCTATGTGTGTGTATATATATATATATATATACTGTTTGTGTATATGTATATATATATATATATATATATATATATATATATATATATACATATATATATATATTTGTTGGTGAAGGTGGATGAGTTTAAGTACTTGGGATCTTAGGATCAACAGTTTAGAGTAATGGTGAGTGTGGAAGAGAGGTGAAGAAGAGAGTACAGGCAGGGTGGAATGGGTGGAGGAGAGTGTTGGGAGTGATATGTGACAGACGGGTACCAGTAAGAGTGAAAGGGAAGGGCTACAAGAGGGTAGTGAGAACAGGTATGTTATATGGGTTAGAGACGGTGGCATTGACAAAAAGGCAGGAGTCAGAGCTGGACATGGTTGAATTAAAGATGTTAAGATTTGCACTGGGTATGATGAGGATGGGCAGGTTTAGGAATCAGTATATTAGAGGGTCAGCTCAGGTTGGACAGTTTGGAGAGAAAGCCAGAGAAGGGAGATTGCATTGGTTTGGACATGTGCTGAGGAGGGATGCTGGGTATATTGGGAAAAGGATGCAAAGGATGGAGCTGCCAGGTAAGAGTAAAAGAGGAAGGCCTAAGATAAGGTTTATGGATGTGGTGAGAGAGGACATGCAGGTGGTTGGTGTGACAGAGCAAGATGCAGAGGACAGGACAAAATGGAAACAGATGATCCACTGTGGCAACCCCTAATGGGGACAACCAAAAAAGAAGAAGATATATGTATATATATATATATATATATATATATATATATGTGTGTGTATATATATATATATATATATATATGTGCATATATATATATATATATATATATATATATATATATATATATATATATTTATATATAAAATGCCAACGTCAAGATCACACAACAGTGGGTAAAAGTGCACCCTCAAAGATCATTGAAAGTTCTTTTCAGCCGTTATGCCTTAACAGAATGGCATTCAACTTGACACATTTGCCTCAGCACCACCTTTTTAATACATGCCAACCTTAACCCTAAACTTGCCCCTGACCCTGCACTTTTCCTTTCCAAAACCCTTTCTGTGATATTACCACTAATCTAGACAGCTCGGACACACAAACAGGCAAACGTACATCAACACACACTACACTGCAACTATGCCCTTACTCACTTAACCCTAACCTGCTTTCACTCGCACAAACACTCCCACCGTTTACTACAAAACCTGCATAATATTAGAGTATATTAATTTCCAAAGCCCACACTTACCTTACCCAGATGTAATCGGTCTCTTATTAATTTAAAATGTTAAACTTTCAGTTAATAGAACACTTAATCAAATTTCAGAACCATTCGTTCTGTTGACAAACAGCCAATTTGATGAAGTTAATGGTACTTACACGTACATATATGTATGTATGTATATGCATATGTATGTACGTATGTGTGTGTGTGTGTGTGTGTATAAAAGCACAGATCCTTGCGTAGTTTTCCAGCCTGAGAGGGTAACAATAATAGACAAAATAAGGAAAAATAATAGACCGAAGGGAAAACTGGTATTTGTGAGCAACCAAGCTGTTGACTGAAAATCCTAAATCATCAGGAAAAAAGAACCATTCACTGTAGACAAGCTCAGTTGAGACTTCAGAGTAATCAAACAATTATAACTCATTAAGAAATCAAAACTCTTTATTGAAAAACAAATAGATGAACACTTTCACCCTTAAATGAGCTTCATCAGATCTAAATCCAGTTTACATAACATTGTTAATTAACCCTAGCTGTGGTAATAAATGTATGTCATTGGCTGTTCATCCAAGCCACAATAAGGTAAGTTTCATGTTTCATACCTGTTCTGCATATCTACTCATATTGGTAGCTAATAGGTTATAGTGGCACTTTATATAAATCTTGTCCCTGGCAATCTATAACTATTAGTACATCATTATATCTGTGATGTGATAAGTAGATGCTATTTGCCATATTTAGTTGAGGCAACAAGTACTAAAAAATACGTGACAACCAAATTAAAATCCTAAGTATTATACTATAGTAATCATAACTGCAGCTAGTCAGGACAACCTGGCTGAACCTGTGATTGGGAGCACCTACCTTGTATCCTTTATGTCAGGTAGCATACCACCCTTTACATGACAGGATGAATTCAGCTTTCTAGTGATATATCAATTATAAGTATGTTCAGAGAGAAAGAAATGGGCTCTGTATGTGTGAGACCTAAG